>NW_022264207.1:0-33271 GCF_002021735.2 Oncorhynchus kisutch | reverse complement strand
ACATAAGCAGTTGTGGAGGATCGAGACGGATACGCTGAGTCTCAATCTCTCTAGTTGAAACCGGATCTATTGATGGGTATTTTCAACATTAATTTACTTTGATTCACGTACCTTTACGTCATTGACTCAAAATAAAGAGTTCCATTCTTTTTGAAGTCAAAATTTTTCATTTCTCTTTAAAAAAATGAATGATTCATTTTGCACTTCATTCATTTGTAAAAACTCGTCCATCAGTTTGCTGTCGCGACTGAAGAAGACAGAATGTGAAAGACACATGAGATGAACTACAGAAGATTTGAATGAAAGCATGGTCAAGAGTTTGGAAGACTGTTATGCCTCACAAGTAAAGCACAAAACACTCACATGATGTTCAATCGTTCCCAAGCATCGTGGACAGTCAATCGATATCTTCACTGTCATTGCTGCATTGAAAGCGAAAAAAATAAACTTTGGCATAAGGCTCGTTGGTCTAGGGGTATGATCTCGCTTAGGGGCGAGAGGTCCCGGGTTCAAATCCCGGATGAGCCCTTTGCAGATCCTTGAACAAGCTCAGACAGGCAGATCTTGGGCCACTGGTCGGAACACCAACTATCACCTCTTGGGCACAGGACAAGGGGCTGAATGGATTTGACGATGGACGCAATCTATTTTGATATGCACTTGTTGGTTCAAAGTAGCACAACATTTATTTATTTAGATAACCTGCAGAATTGGAGCATTTCTGACTTCCACGAACAACGATAATGATTCAAATGTAATAACTTTTGAAATGACATCCAGCCCCTAAAACAAATGAAGTCCTCATGATCTGCATTGGCCGGGAATCGAACACGGGTCAACTGCTTGGAAGGCAGCTATGCTCACCACTATACACACCAATGCTATGTGCAGCTCATTGAGCCACATGGAGACATCGACTCATATCTTGACCGTCATTTTGTGGAAAGTGATAATTCTTTCACCAAACAGATCGTGTTGGTGTATGATTATGCTTAGGTTGCGAGAGGTCCCTGGTTAAAAAAAATATAATTTGAAATCACTACAGGTTACCTTCAGATTAGTCCCCGTGACACTTGTGGGGAACGTAGGGCAAAAAGAAGAACATTGCGACAAGTGGGGTCACATTAGTTTGTATGCCCAAAGATTTGGATTCTACAAACAGAAGTTGGCACATAGACGGTTCTGATTCAGACGAGTCTCCTGACACTTGGGGGGGATGTAGAGAAAAATTGAGAATCACACCGTGTTCGTGAGGGTCTCCCCTTTCCAGAGAGTGGTCATATGAATTGTAGGTCAAACGGTTCGGAAGCTAGAGAGTTTTGGAGAAGACCGTATATAGTATGTCTTATGGTTTGACAAAAGACCGATCTAGGTCCACCATTTTCATGCAGATATGGACGGGGTTTTAAAAAGCCAGATTTTTCCTTTGTGTGGAGGATCGAGACGGATACGCTGAGTCTCAATCTCTCTAGTTGAAAACGGATCTATTGAATGGGATTTTCAACATTAATTTACTTTGATTCACGTACCTTTACGTCATTTGACTCAAAATAATGAGTTCCCTTCTTTTGAAGTCAAATTTTTTCATTATCTAAAAAAATGAATTGATCTCATTTTGCACTCATTCATTTGTAAAAACTCGTCATCAGTTTGCTGTCGCGACTGAAGAAGACAGAATGTGAAAGACACATGAGATGAACTACAGAAGATTTGAACTGAAGCATGGTCAAGAGTTTGGAAGACTGTTTATGCTCAAGTAAAGCACAAAAAACACCACATGATGTTCAATCGTTCCAAGCATCGTGGACACGTCAATCGATATCTTCACTGTCATTGCTGCGAAAGAAGCAAAAAATAACTTTTTGGCATAAGGCTCGTTGGTCTAGGGGTATGATTTCTCGCTTAGGTGCGAGAGGTCCCGGGTTCAAATCCCGGATGAGCCCTTTGCAGATCCTTGAACAAGCTCAGACAGGCAGATCTTGGCCACTGGTCGGAACACCAACTATCACCTCTTGGGCACAGGACAAGGGGGTGAATGGATTTGACGATGGCTGCAAATCTATTTTGATATGTCACTTGTTGGTCAAAGTAGCACAACATTTATTATTTTAGATAACCTGCAGAATGTAGGAGCATTTCTGACTTCCCACGAACAACGATGAGATCAAATGTAATACACTTGAAATGACATCCAAGCCCCTAAAACAAATGAAGTCCATCTGATCTGCATTGGCCGGGAATCGAACCGGGTCAACTGCTTGGAAGGCAGCTATGCTCACCACTATACCCCCAATGCTATGTGCAGCTCATTAGCCACATGGAGACATCGATATCTTGACCGTCATTTTTGTGGAAAGTGATAATTCTTTCACCAAACAGATCGTGGGTTTGAGGTATGATTATGGCTTAGGTTGCGAGAGGTCCCTGGTTTTAAAAAATCTATAATTTGATCACTACAGGTTACCTTCAGATTAGTCCCGTGAACACTTGTGGGGAACGTAGGGCAAAACAGAGAACATTGCGAAAGTGGGGGTCACATTAGTTTGTAGCCCAAAGATTTTGGATTCTACAAACAGAAGTTGGCACATAGACGGTTCTGACTTCAGACGAGTCTCCTGACCACTTGTGGGGGATGTAGAGAAAAATGAGACACCACCGTGTTCGTGAGGTCTCCCCTTTCCAGAGAGTGGTCATATGAATTTGTAGGTCAAACGGTTCGGAAGCTAGAGATGTTTTTGTGAGAAGACCGATACAGGTATGTCTATGGTTTGACAAAGACCGATCTAGGTCCACATCTTTCACTGCAGATATGGAGGGGTAACATAAGCAGTTGTGAGGATCGAGACGGATACGCTGAGTCTCAATCTCTCTAGTTGAAAACGGATCTATTTGAATGGGTATTTTCAACATTAATTTACTTTGATTCACGTACCTTTACGTCATTTGACTCAAATAAATGAGTTCCATTCTTTTTGAAGTCCAAATTTTTTCATTTTCTCTTTAAAAAAATGAATTGATCTCATTTGCACTTCATTTCATTTGTAAAAACTCGTCATCAGTTTGCTGTCGCGACTGAAGAAGACAGAATGTGAAAGACACATGAGATGAACTACAGAAGATTTGAACTGAAGCATGGTCAAGAGTTTGGAAGACTGTTATGCTCACAAGTAAAGAAAAAAACACTCACATGATGTTCAATCGTTCCAAGCATCGTGGACACGTCAATCGATATCTTCACTGTCCTGTCATGCTGCAGAAAGCAAAAAATAACTTTTGGCATAAGGCTCGTTGGTCTAGGGGTATGATTCTCGCTTAGGGTGCGAGAGGGTCCCGGGTTCAAATCCCGGATGAGCCCTTTTGCAGATCCTTGAACAAGCTCAGACAGGCAGATCTTGGGCCACTGGTCGGAACACACTATCACCTCTTGGGCACAGGACAAGGGGGCTGAATGGTTTGACGATGGACTGCAAATCTATTTTGATATGCACTTGTTGGTTCAAAGTAGCACAACATTTATTATTTTAGATAACCTGCAGAATGTAGGAGCATTTTTGACTTCCACGACAACGATAATGATTCAAATGTAATACACTTGAAATGACATCCAGCCCCTAAAACAACATGAAGTCCTCATGATCTGCATTGGCCGGGAATCGAACCCGGGTCAACTGCTTGGAAGGCAGCTATGCTCACCACTATACCACCAATGCTATGTGCAGCTCATTAGCCACATGGAGAACATCGACTCATATCTTGACCGTCATTTTTGTGGAAAGTGATAATTCTTTCACCAAACAGATCGTTGGTTTGAGTGTATGATTATGGCTTAGGTTGCGAGAGGTCCCTGGTTTAAAAAATCTATAATTTGAATCACTACAGGTTACCTTCAGATTAGTCCCGTGACACTTGTGGGGAACGTAGGGCAAAACAGAGAACATTGCGACAAGTGGGGTCACATTAGTTTGTAGCCCAAAGATTTTGGATTCTACAAACAGAAGTTGGCACATAGACGGTTCTGACTTCAGAAGAGTCTCCTGACACTTGTGGGGATGTAGAGAAAAATTGAGAACACCACCGTGTTCGTGAGGGTCTACCCCCTTCCAGAGAGTGGTCATATGAATTTGTAGGTCAAACGGTTCGGAAGCTAGAGATGTTTTTGTGAGAAGACCGATTATAGGTATGTCTATGGTTTGACAAAGACCGATCTAGGCCACCATCTTTCACTGCAGATATGGAGGGGGTAAATAAGCAGTTGTGGAGGATCGAGACGGATACGCTGAGTCTCAATCTCTCTAGTTGAAAACGGATCTATTTGAATGGGTATTTTCAACATTAATTTACTTTGATTCACGTACCTTTAAGTCATTTGACTCAATAAATGAGTTCCATTCTTTTTGAAGTCAAATTTTTCATTTTCTCTTTAAAAAAATGAATTGATCTCATTTTGCACTTCATTCATTTGTAAAAACTCGTCATCAGTTTGCTGTCGCGACTGAAGAAGACAGAATGTGAAAGACACATGAGATGAACTACAGAAGATTTGAACTGAAGCATGGTCAAGAGTTTGGAAAGACTGTTATGCTCACAAGTAAAGCACAAAACACTCACATGATGTTCAATCGTTCCAAGCATCGTGGACACGTCAATCGATATCTTCACTGTCATTGCTGCAGAAAGCAAAAAATAACTTTTGGCTCGTTGGTCTAGGGGTATGATTCTCGCTTAGGGTGCGACAGGTCCCGGGTTCAAATCCCGGATGAGCCCTTTTGCAGATCCTTGAACAAGCTCAGACAGGCAGATCTTGGGCCACTGGTCGGAACACCAACTATCACCTCTTGGGCACAGGACACGGGGGCTGAATGGATTTGACGATGGACTGCAAATCTATTTTGATATGCACTTGTTGGTTCAAAGTAGCACAACATTTATTATTTTAGATAACCTGCAGAATGTAGGAGCATTTCTGACTTCCACGAACAACGATAATGATTCAAATGTAATACACTTGAAATGACATCCAGCCCCAAAAACAAATGAAGTCCTCATGATCTGCATTGGCGGGGATCGGAAACCCGGGTCAACTGCTTGGAAGGCAGCTATGCTCACCACTATACCACCAATGCTATGTGCAGCTCATTAGCCACATGGAGACATCGACTCATATCTTGACCGTCATTTTGTGGAAAGTGATAATTCTTTCACCAAACAGATCGTTGTTGGTTGAGTGTATGATTATGGCTTAGGGTTGCGAGAGGTCCCTGGTTAAAAAATCTATAATTTGAATCACTACAGGTTACCTTCAGATTAGTCCCGTGACACTTGTGGGGAACGTAGGGCAAAACAGAGAACATTGCGACAAGTGGGGTCACATTAGTTTGTAGCCCAAAGATTTTGGATTCTACAAACAGAAGTTGGCACATAGACGGTTCTGACTTCAGACGAGTCTCCTGACACTTGTGGGGGATGTAGAGAAAATTGAGAAAACACCACCGTGTTCGTGAGGGTCTCCCTTTCCAGAGAGTGGTCATATGAATTTGTAGGTCAAACGGTTCGGAAGCTAGAGATGTTTTTGTGAGAAGACCGATTAGGTATGTCTTATGGTTTGACAAAGACCGATCTAGGTCCACCATCTTTCACTGCAGATATGGAGGGGTAACATAAGCAGTTGTGGAGGATCGAGACGGATACGCTGAGTCTCATCTCTCTAGTAAACGGATCTATTTGAATGGTATTTTCAACATTAATTTACTTTGATTCACGTACCTTTACGTCATTTGACTCAAAATAAATGAGTTCCATTCTTTTTGAAGTCAAATTTTTCATTTTCTCTTTAAAAAAATGAATTGATCTCATTTTGCACTTCATTCATTGTAAAAACTCGTCATCAGTTTGCTGTCGCGACTGAAGAAGACAGAATGTGAAAGACACATGAGATGAACTACAGAAGATTTGAACTGAAGCATGGTCAAGAGTTTGGAAGACTGTTATGCTCACAAGTAAAGCACAAAACACTCACATGTGTTCAATCGTTCCAAGCATCGTGGACACGTCAATCATATCTCACTTACTGTCATTGCTCAGAAAGCAAAAATAACTTTTGGCATATCGGTTGGCTCGGGGTATGATTCTCGCGCTTAGGGGCGAGAGGTCCCGGGTTCAAATCCCGGATGAGCCCTTTGCAGATCCTTTGAACCCTCGACAGGCAGATCTTGGGCCACTGGTCGGAACACCAACTATCACCTCTTGGGCACAGGACAAGGGGGCTGAATGGATTTGACGATGGGAAACTCTATTCTGTATTTTTATGCACTTGGTTCAAAGTAGCACAACATTATTATTTAGTAGATAACTGCAAATGTAGGAGCATTTCTGACTTCTCTCACCACGACAACGATAATGATTCAAATGTAATACACTTGAAATGACATCCAGCCCCTAAAACAAATGAAGTCCTCATGAGCTATGCTCACCACTATACCACCAATGCTATGTGCAGCTCATTAGCCACATGGAGACATCGACTATCATTTGACCGTCATTTTTGTGGAAAGTGATAATTCTTTCACCAAACAGATCGTTGGTTGAGTGTATGATTATGGCTTAGGTTGCGAGAGGTCCCTGGTTAAAAAATCTATAATTTGAATCACTACAGGTTACCTTCAGATTAGTCCCGTGACACTTGTGGGGAACGTAGGGCAACAACAGAGAACATTGCGACAAGTGGGGTCACATTAGTTTGTAGCCCAAGATAGATGCTATTTGGACTAAGTTTGGCACATAGCACGGTTCTGACTTCAGACGAGTCTCCTGACACTTGTGGGGATGAGAGAGAAAATTGAGACACCACCGTGTTCGTGAGGGTCTCCCCTTCCTTTGCAGAGAGTGGTCATATGAATTTGTAGGTCAAACGGTTCGGAAGCTAGAGATGTTTTTGTGAGAAGACCGATTAGGTATGTCTTATGGTTTGACAAAACCGATCTAGGTCCACCATCTTTCACTGCAGATATGGAGGGGTAACATAAGCAGTTGTGGAGGGAGGGACGGATACGCTGAGTCTCAATCTCTCTAGTTGAAAACGGATCTATTTGAATGGGTATTTTCAACATTAATTTACTTTGATTCACGTACCTTTACGTCATTTGACTCAAATAAATGAGTTCCATTCTTTTTGAAGTCAAATTTTTCATTTTCTCTTTAAAAAATGAATTGATCTCATTTTGCACTTCATTCATTTGTAAAAACTCGTCATCAGTTTGCTGTCGCGACTGAAGAAGACAGAATGTGAAAGACACATGAGATGAACTACAGAAGATTTGAACTGAAGCATGGTCAAGAGTTTGGAAGACTGTTATGCTCACAAGTAAGCACAAAACACTCACATGATGTTCAATCGTTCCAAGCACATCGTGAGGCATCGTCAACGATATCTTCACTGTCATTGCTGCAGAAAGCAAAAAAATAACTTTGGCATAAGGCTCGTTGGTTAGGGGTATGATCTCGCTTAGGGTGCGAGAGGTCCCGGGTTCAAATCCCGGATGAGCCCTTTTGCAGATCCTTGAACAAGCTCGACACAGCAGATCTTGGGCCACTGGTCGGAACACCAACTATCACCTCTTGGGCACAGGACAAGGGGGCTGAATGGATTTGACGATGGACTGCAATCTATTTTGATATGCACTTGTTGGTTCAAAGTAGCACCACATTTATTATTTTAGATAACCTGCAGAATGTAGGAGCATTTCTGACTTCCACGAACAACGATAATGATTCCAAATGTAATACACTTGAAATGACAATCCAGCCCCTAAAACGAAATGAAGTCCTCATGAATCTGCATTGGCCGGGAATCGAACCCGGGTCAACTGCTTGGAAGGCAGCTATGCTCACCACTATACCACCAATGCTATGTGCAGCTCATTAGCCACATGGAGACATCGACTCATATCTTGACCGTCATTTTTGTGGAAAGTGATAATTCTTTCACAAACAGATCGTTGGTTGAGTGTATGATTATGGCTTAGGTTGCGAGAGGTCCCTGGTTAAAAAATCTATAATTTGAATCACTACAGGTTACCTTCAGATTAGTCCCGTGACACTTGTGGGGAACGTAGGGCAAAACAGAGAACATTGCGACAAGTGGGGTCACATTAGTTTGTAGCCCAAAGATTTTGGATTCTACAAACAGAAGTTGGCACATAGACGGTTCTGACTTCAGACGAGTCTCCTGACACTTGTGGGGGATGTAGAGAAAAATTGAGAACACCACCGTGTTCGTGAGGGTCTCCCCTTTCCAGAGAGTGGTCATATGAATTTGTAGTCAAACGGTTCGGAAGCTAGAGATGTTTTTGTGAGAAGACGATTATAGGTATGTCTTATGGTTTGACAAAACCGATCTAGGTCCACCATCTTTCACTGCAGATATGGAGGGGTAACATAAGCAGTTGTGGAGGATCGAGACGGATACGCTGAGTCTCAATCTCTCTAGTTGAAAACGGATCTATTTGAATGGGTATTTTCAACATTAATTTACTTTGATTCACGTACCTTTACGTCATTTGACTCAAAATAAATGAGTTCCATTCTTTTGAAGTCAAATTTTTCATTTTCTCTTTAAAAAAATGAATTGATCTCATTTGCACTTCATTCATTTGTAAAACTCGTCATCAGTTTGCTGTCGCGACTGAAAGAAGACAGAATGTGAAAGACACATGAGATGAACTACAGAAGATTTGAACTGAAGCATGGTCAAGAGTTGGAAGACTGTTATGCTCACAAGTAAAGCACAAACACTCACATGATGTTCAATCGTTCCAAGCATCGTGGACACGTCAATCGATATCTTCACTGTCATTGCTGCAGAAAGCAAAAAATAATTTGGCATAAGGCTCGTTGGTCTAGGGGTATGATTCTCGCTTAGGGTGCGAGAGGTCCCGGGTTTCAAATCCCGGATGAGCCCTTTTGCAGATCCTTGAACAAGCTCAGACAGGCAGATCTTGGGCCACTGGTCGGAACACCAACTATCACCTCTTGGGCACAGGACAAGGGGGCTGAATGGATTTGACGATGGACTGCAAATCTATTTTGATATGCACTTGTTGGTTCAAAGTAGCACAACATTTATTATTTTAGATAACCTGCAGAATGTAGGAGCATTTCTGACTTCCACGAACAACGATAATGATTCAAATGTAATACACTTGAAATGACATCCAGCCCTAAACAAATGAAGTCCTCATGATCTGCATTGGCCGGGAATCGAACCCGGGTCAACTGCTTGGAAGGCAGCTATGCTCACCACTATACCACCAATGCTATGTGCAGCTCATTAGCCACATGGAGACATCGACTCATATCTTGACCGTCATTTTTGTGGAAAGTGATAATTCTTTCCCAAACAGATCGTTGGTTTGAGTGTATGATTATGGCTTAGGTTGCGAGAGGTCCCTGGTTAAAAATCTATAATTTGAATCACTACAGGTTACCTTCAGATTAGTCCGTGACACTTGTGGGGAACGTAGGGCAAAACAGAGAACATTGCGACAGTGGGGTCACATTAGTTTGTAGCCCAAAGATTTTGGATTCTACAAACAGAAGTTGGCACATAGACGGTTCTGACTTCAGACGAGTCTCCTGACACTTGTGGGGATGTAGAGAAAATTGAGAACACCACCGTGAGTGGGGTCTCCCCTTTCCAGAGAGTGGTCATATGAATTTGTAGGTCAAACGGTTCGGAAGCTAGAGATGTTTTTTGAGAGAAGACCGATTATAGGTATGTCTTATGGTTTGACAAGACCGATCTAGGTCACCATCTTTCACTGCAGATATGGGGGGTAACATAAGCAGTTGTGGAGGATCGAGAGACGGATACGCTGAGTCTCAATCTCTCTAGTTGAAAACGGATCTATTTGAATGGGTTATTTTCAACATTAATTTACTTTGATTCACGTACCTTTACGTCATTTGACTCAAAATAAATGAGTTCCATTCTTTTTGAAGTCAAATTTTTTCATTTCTCTTTTAAAAAATGAATTGATCTCATTTTGCACTTCATTCATTTGTAAAAACTCGTCATCAGTTTGCGTCGCGACTGAAAAGACAGAATGTGAAAGACACATGAGATGAACTGAACAGAAGATTTGAACTGAAGCATGGTCAAGAGTTTGGAAGACTGTTATGCTCACAAGTAAAGCACAAAACACTCACATGATGTTCAATCGTTCCAAGCATCGTGGACACGTCAATCGATATCTTCACTGTCATTGCTGCAGAAAGCAAAAAATAACTTTTGGCATAAGGCTCGTTGGTCTAGGGGTATGATTCTCGCTTAGGGTGCGAGAGGTCCCGGGTTCAAATCCCGGATGAGCCTTTTGCAGATCCTTGAACAAGCTCAGACAGGCAGATCTTGGGCCACTGGTCGGAACACCAACTATCACCTCTTGGGCACAGGACAAGGGGGCTGAATGGATTTGACGATGGACTGCAAATCTATTTTGATATGCACTTGTTGGTTCAAAGTAGCACAACATTTATTATTTTAGATAACCTGCAGAATGTAGGAGCATTCTGACTTCCACGAACAACGATAATGATTCAATGTAATACACTTGAAATGACATCCAGCCCCTAAAACAAATGAAGTCCTCATGAGCTATGCTCACCACTATACCACCAATGCTATGTGCAGCTCATTAGCCACATGGAGACATCGACTCATATCTTGACCGTCATTTTTGTGGAAAGTGATAATTCTTTCACCAAACAGATCGTTGGTTGAGTGTATGATTATGGCTTAGGTTGCGAGAGGTCCCTGGTTAAAAAATCTATAATTGAATCACTACAGGTTACCTTCAGATTAGTCCCCGTGACACTTGTGGGGAACGTAGGCAAAACAGAGAACATTGCGACAAGTGGGGTCACATTAGTTTGTAGCCCAAAGATTTTGGATTCTACAAACAGAAGTTGGCACATTAGGACATGACGGTCTCAGACGAGTCTCCTGACACTTGTGGGGGATGTAGAGAAAAATGAGAATACCACCGTGTTCGTGAGGGTCTCCCTTTCCAGAGAGTGGTCATATGAATTTGTAGGTCAAACGGTTCGGAAGCTAGAGATGTTTTTGTGAGAAGACCGATTATAGGTATGTCTTATGGTTTGACAAAACCGATCTAGGTCCACCATCTTTCACTGCAGATATGGAGGGGAACATAAGCAGTTGTGGAGGATCGAGACGGATACGCTGAGTCTCAATCTCTCTAGTTGAAAACGGATCTATTTGAATGGGTATTTTCAACATTAATTTACTTTGATTCACGTACCTTTACGTCATTTGACTCAAAATAAATGAGTTCCATTCTTTTTGAAGTCAATTTTTTCATTTTCTCTTTAAAAAAATGAATTGATCTCATTTTGCACTTCATTCATTTGTAAAAACTCGTCATCAGTTTGCTGTCGCGACTGAAGAAGACAGAATGTGAAAGACACATGAGATGAACTACAGAAGATTTGAACTGAAGCATGGTCAAGAGTTTGGAAGACTGTTATGCTCACAAGTAAAGCACAAAACACTCACATGATGTTCAATCGTTCCAAGCATCGTGGACACGTCAATCGATATCTTCACTGTCATTGCTGCAGAAAGCAAAAAATAACTTTTGGCATAAGGCTCGTTGGTCTAGGGGTATGATTCTCGCTTAGGGTGCGAGAGGTCCCGGGTTCAAATCCCGGATGAGCCCTTTTGCAGATCCTTGAACAAGCTCAGACAGGCAGATCTTGGGCCACTGGTCGGAACACCAACTATCACTTGGGCACAGGACAAGGGGGCTGAATGGATTTGACGATGGACTGCAAATCTATTTTGATATGCACTTGTTGGTTCAAAGTAGCACAACATTTATTATTTTAGATAACCTGCAGAATGTAGGAGCATTTCTGACTTCCCGAACAACGATAATGATTCAATGTAATACACTTGAAATGACATCCAGCCCCTAAAACAAATGAAGTCCTCATGATCTGCATTGGCCGGGAATCGAACCCGGGTCAACTGCTTGGAAGGCAGCTATGCTCACCACTATACCACCAATGCTATGTGCAGCTCATTAGCCACATGGAGACATCGACTCATATCTTGACCGTCATTTTTGTGGAAAGTGATAATTCTTTCACCAAACAGATCGTTGGTTTGGAGTGTATGATTATGGCTTAGGTTGCGAGAGGTCCCTGGTTAAAAAATCTATATTTGAATCACTACAGGTTACCTTCAGATTAGTCCCGTGACACTTGGGGAACGTAGGGCAAAACAGAGAACATTGCGACAAGTGGGGTTCACATTGTTTGTCCCCAAAGATTTTGATTCTACAAACAGAAGTTGGCACATAGACGGTTCTGACTTCAGACGAGTCTTGACACTTGTGGGGATGTAGAGAAAAATTGAGCAATCGTGAGGGTCTCCCCTTTCCGAGAGTGGTCATATGAATTTGTAGGTCAACGGTTCGGAAGCTAGAGATGTTTGTGAGAAGACCGATTATAGGTATGTCTTATGGTTTGACAAGAAACCGATCTAGGTCCACCATCTTTCCTCACTGCAGATATGGAGGGGTACATAAGCAGTGTGGAGGATCGAGACGGATACGCTGAGTCTCATCTCTCTAGTTGAAAACGGTCTATTTAATGGGTATTTTCAACAATTAATTTACTTTGATTCACGTACCTTTACGTCGTCATTTGACTCAAATAAATGAGTTCCATTCTTTTTTGAGTCGTCAAATATTTTCATTTTCTCTTTAAAAAAATGAATTGATCTCATTTTGCACTTCATTCATTTGTAAAAACTCGTCATCAGTTTGCTGTCGCGACTGAAGAAGACAGAATGTGAAAGACACATGAGATGAACTACAGAAGATTTGAACTGAAGCATGGTCAAGAGTTTGGAAGACTGTTATGCTCACAAGTAAAGCACAAAACACTCACATGATGTTCAATCGTTCCAGCATCGTGGACACGTCAATCGATATCTTCACTGTCATTGCTGCAGAAAGCAAAAAATAACTTTTGGCATAAGGCTCGTTGGTCTAGGGGTATGATTCTCGCTAGGGGTGCGAGAGGTCCCGGGTTCAAATCCCGGATGAGCCCTTTTGCAGATCCTTGAACAAGCTCAGACAGGCAGATCTTGGGCCACTGGTCGGAACACCAACTATCACCTCTTGGGCACGGACAAGGGGGCTGAATGGATTTGACGATGGACTGCAAATCTATTTTGATATGCACTTGTTGGTTCAAAGTAGCACCACATTTATTATTTTAGATAACCTGCAGAATGTAGGAGCATTTCTGACTTCCACGAACAACGATAATGATTCAAATGTAATACACTTGAATGACATCCAGCCCCTAAAACAAATGAAGTCCTCATGATCTGCATTGGCCGGGAATCGAACCCGGGTCAACTGCTTGGAAGGCAGCTATGCTCACCACTATACCACCAATGCTATGGCAGCTCATTAGCACATGGAGACATCGACTCATATCTTGACCGTCATTTTTGTGGAAAGGGAAAGTGATAATTTTTCACCAACAGATCGTTGGTTTGAGTGTATGATTATGGCTTAGGTTGCGAGAGGTCCCTGGTTAAAAAATCTATATTTGAATCACTACAGGTTACCTTCAGATTAGTCCCGTGACACTTGTGGGGAACGTAGGGCAAAACAGAGAACATTGCGACAAGTGGGGTCACATTAGTTTGTAGCCCAAAGATTTTGGATTCTACAAACAGAAGTTGGCACATAGACGGTTCTGACTTCAGACGGTCTCCTGACACTTGTGGGGGATGTAGAGAAAAAATTGAGAACCCACCGTGTTCGTGAGGGTTCTCCTTTCCAGAGAGTGGTCATATGTTGTAGGTCAAACGGTTCGGAAGCTAGAGATGTTTTTGTGAGAAGACCGATTATAGGTATGTCTTATGGTTTGACAAGACCGATCTAGGTCCACCATCTTCACTGCAGATATGGAGGGGTAACATAAGCAGTTGTGGAGGATCGAGACGGATACGCTGAGTCTCAATCTCTCTAGTTGAAAACGGGATCTATTTGAATGGGTTTTTCAACAAATTACTTTGATTCACGTACTTTACGTCATTTGACTCAAAATAAATGAGTTCCATTCTTTTTGAAGTCAAATTTTTCATTTTCCTTTAAAAAAATGATTGATCTCATTTTGCTTCATTCATTTGTTTGTAAAAACTCGTCATCAGTTTGCTGTCGCGACTGCTGAAGAAGACCGAGAATGTGAAAGACACATGAGATGAACTACAGAAGATTTGAACTGAGCATGGTCAAGAGTTTGGAAGACTGTTATGCTCACAAGTGTAAAGCACAAAACATCACATGATGTTCAATCGTTCCAAGCATCGTGGACACGTCAATCGATATTTCACTGTCATTGCTGCAGAAAGCAAAAAATACTTTTGGCATAAGGCTCGTTGGTTCTAGGGGTATGATTCTCGCTTAGGGTGCGAGAGGGGTCCCGGTTCAAATCCCGGATGAGCCCTTTTGCAGATCCTGAACAAGCTCAGACAGGCAGATCTTGGCCACTGGTCGGAACACCAACTATCACCTCTTGGGCACAGGACAAGGGGCTGAATGGATTTGACGATGGACTGCAAATCTATTTTGATATGCACTTGTTGGTTCAAGTAGCACAACATTTATTATTTTAGATAACCTGCAGAATGTAGGAGCATTTTCTGACTTCCACGAACAACGATAATGATTCAAATGTAATACACTTGAAATGCATCCAGCCCCTAAAACAAATGAAGTCCTCATGATCTGCATTGGCGGAATCGACACCGGGTCAACTGCTTGGAAGGCAGCTATGCTCACCACTATACCACCACTGCTATGTGCAGCTCATTAGCCACATGGAGACATCGACTCATATCTTGACCGTCATTTTTGTGGAAAGTGATAATTCTTTCACCAAACAGATCGTTGGTTTGAGTGTATGATTATGGCTTAGGTTGCGAGAGGTCCCTGGTTAAAAAATCTATAATTTGAATCACTACAGGTTACCTTCAGATTAGTCCCGTGACACTTGTGGGGAACGTAGGGCAAAACAGAGAACATTGCGACAAGTGGGGTCACATTAGTTTGTAGCCCAAAGATTTTGGATTCTACAACAGAAGTTGGCACATAGACGGTTCTGACTTCAGACGAGTCTCCTGACACTTGTGGGGGATGTAGAGAAAAATTGAGAACACCACCGTGTTCGTGAGGGTCTCCCCTTTCCAGAGAGTGGTCATATGAATTTGTAGGTCAAACGGTTCGGAAGCTAGAGATGTTTTTGTGAGAAGACCGATTACAGGTATGTCTTATGGTTTGACAAAGACCGATCTAGGTCCACCATCTTTCACTGCAGATATGGAGGGGTAACATAAGCAGTTGTGGAGGATCGAGACGGATACGCTGAGTCTCAATCTCTCTAGTTGAAAACGGATCTATTTGAATGGGTATTTTCAACATTAATTTACTTTGATTCACGTACCTTTACGTCATTTGACTCAAAATAAATGAGTTCCATTCTTTTTGAAGTCAAATTTTTCATTTTCTCTTTAAAAAAATGAATTGATCTCATTTTGCACTTCATTCATTTGTAAAAACTCGTCATCATTTGCTGGTCGCGACTGAAGAAGACAGAATGTGAAAGACACATGAGATGAACTACAGAAGATTTGAACTGAAGCATGGTCAAGAGTTTGGAAGACTGTTATGCTCACAAGTAAAGCACAAAACACTCACATGATGTTCAATCGTTCCAAGCATCGTGGACACGTCATCGATATCTTCACTGTCATTGCTGCAGAAAGCAAAAAATAACTTTTGGCATAAGGCTCGTTGGTCTAGGGGTATGATTCTCGCTTAGGGTGCGAGAGGTCCCGGGTTCAAATCCCGGATGAGCCCTTTTGCAGATCCTTGAACAAGCTCAGACAGGCAGATCTTGGGCCACTGGTCGGAACACCAACTATCACCTCTTGGGCACAGGACAAGGGGGCTGAATGGATTTGACGATGGACTGCAAATCTATTTTGATATGCACTTGTTGGTTCAAAGTAGCACAACATTTATTATTTTAGATAACCTGCAGAATGTAGGAGCATTTCTGACTTCCACGAACAACGATAATGATTCAAATGTAATACACTTGAAATGACATCCAGCCCCTAAAACAAATGAAGTCCTCATGATCTGCATTGGCCGGGAATCGAACCCGGGTCAACTGCTTGGAAGGCAGCTATGCTCACCACTATACCACCAATGCTATGTGCAGCTCATTAGCCACATGGAGACATCGACTCATATCTTGACCGTCATTTTTGTGGAAAGTGATAATTCTTTCACCAAACAGATCGTTGGTTTGAGTGTATGATTATGGCTTAGGTTGCGAGAGGTCCCTGGTTAAAAAATCTATAATTTGAATCACTACAGGTTACCTTCAGATTAGTCCCGTGACACTTGTGGGGAACGTAGGGCAAAACAGAGAACATTGCGACAAGTGGGGTCACATTAGTTTGTAGCCCAAAGATTTTGGATTCTACAAACAGAAGTTGGCACATAGACGGTTCTGACTTCAGACGAGTCTCCTGACACTTGTGGGGATGTAGAGAAAATTGAGAATACCACCGTGTTCGTGAGGGTCTCCCCTTTCCAGAGAGTGGTCATATGAATTTGTAGGTCAAACGGTTCGGAAGCTAGAGATGTTTTTGTGAGAAGACCGATTATAGGTATGTCTTATGGTTTGACAAAGACCGATCTAGGTCCACCATCTTTCACTGCAGATATGGAGGGGTAACATAAGCAGTTGTGGAGGATCGAGACGGATACGCTGAGTCTCAATCTCTCTAGTTGAAAACGGATCTATTTGAATGGGTATTTTCAACATTAATTTACTTTGATTCACGTACCTTTACGTCATTTGACTCAAAATAAATGAGTTCCATTCTTTTTGAAGTCAAATTTTTTCATTTTCTCTTTAAAAAAATGAATTGATCTCATTTTGCACTTCATTCATTTGTAAAACTCGTCATCAGTTTGCTGTCGCGACTGAAGAAGACAGAATGTGAAAGACACATGAGATGAACTACAGAAGATTTGAACTGAAGCATGGTCAAGAGTTTGGAAGACTGTTATGCTCACAAGTAAAGCACAAAACACTCACATGATGTTCAATCGTTCCAAGCATCGTGGACACGTCAATCGATATCTTCACTGTCATTGCTGCAGAAAGCAAAAAATAACTTTTGGCATAAGGCTCGTTGGTCTAGGGGTATGATTCTCGCTTAGGGTGCGAGAGGTCCCGGGTTCAAATCCCGGATGAGCCCTTTTGCAGATCCTTGAACAAGCTCAGACAGGCAGATCTTGGGCCACTGGTCGGAACACCAACTATCACCTCTTGGGCACAGGACAAGGGGGCTGAATGGATTTGACGATGGACTGCAAATCTATTTTGATATGCACTTGTTGGTTCAAAGTAGCACAACATTTATTATTTTAGATAACCTGCAGAATGTAGGAGCATTTCTGACTTCCACGAACAACG
Organism: Oncorhynchus kisutch; assembly: GCF_002021735.2. NCBI lineage: Eukaryota > Metazoa > Chordata > Actinopteri > Salmoniformes > Salmonidae > Oncorhynchus > Oncorhynchus kisutch. The sequence goes on along the minus strand of NW_022264207.1, from coordinate 15,679 downwards.
ATAATGATTCAAATGTAATACACTTGAAATGACATCCAGCCCTAAAACAAATGAAGTCCTCATGATCTGCATTGGCCGGGAATCGAACCCGGGTCAACTGCTTGGAAGGCAGCTATGCTCACCACTATACCACCAATGCTATGTGCAGCTCATTAGCCACATGGAGACATCGACTCATATCTTGACCGTCATTTTTGTGGAAAGTGATAATTCTTTCACCAAACAGATCGTTGGTTTGAGTGTATGATTATGGCTTAGGTTGCGAGAGGTCCCTGGTTAAAAAATCTATAATTTGAATCACTACAGGTTACCTTCAGATTAGTCCCGTGACACTTGTGGGGAACGTAGGGCAAAACAGAGAACATTGCGACAAGTGGGGTCACATAGTTTGTAGCCCAAAGATTTTGGATTCTACAAACAGAAGTTGGCACATAGACGGTTCTGACTTCAGACGAGTCTCCTGACACTTGTGGGGGATGTAGAGAAAATTGAGAATACCACCGTGTTCGTGAGGGTCTCCCCTTTCCAGAGAGTGGTCATATGAATTTGTAGGTCAAACGGTTCGGAAGCTAGAGATGTTTTTGTGAGAAGACCGATTATAGGTATGTCTTATGGTTTGACAAAGACCGATCTAGGTCCACCATCTTTCACTGCAGATATGGAGGGGTAACATAAGCAGTTGTGGAGGATCGAGACGGATACGCTGAGTCTCAATCTCTCTAGTTGAAAACGGATCTATTTGAATGGGTATTTTCAACATTAATTTACTTTGATTCACGTACCTTTACGTCATTTGACTCAAAATAAATGAGTTCCATTCTTTTTGAAGTCAAATTTTTTCATTTTCTCTTTAAAAAAATGAATTGATCTCATTTTGCACTTCATTCATTTGTAAAAACTCGTCATCAGTTTGCTGTCGCGACTGAAGAAGACAGAATGTGAAAGACACATGAGATGAACTACAGAAGATTTGAACTGAAGCATGGTCAAGAGTTTGGAAGACTGTTATGCTCACAAGTAAAGCACAAAACACTCACATGATGTTCAATCGTTCCAAGCATCGTGGACACGTCAATCGATATCTTCACTGTCATTGCTGCAGAAAGCAAAAAATAACTTTTGGCATAAGGCTCGTTGGTCTAGGGGTATGATTCTCGCTTAGGGTGCGAGAGGTCCCGGGTTCAAATCCCGGATGAGCCCTTTTGCAGATCCTTGAACAAGCTCAGACAGGCAGATCTTGGGCCACTGGTCGGAACACCAACTATCACCTCTTGGGCACAGGACAAGGGGGCTGAATGGATTTGACGATGGACTGCAAATCTATTTTGATATGCACTTGTTGGTTCAAAGTAGCACAACATTTATTATTTTAGATAACCTGCAGAATGTAGGAGCATTTCTGACTTCCACGAACAACGATAATGATTCAAATGTAATACACTTGAAATGACATCCAGCCCCTAAAACAAATGAAGTCCTCATGATCTGCATTGGCCGGGAATCGAACCCGGGTCAACTGCTTGGAAGGCAGCTATGCTCACCACTATACCACCAATGCTATGTGCAGCTCATTAGCCACATGGAGACATCGACTCATATCTTGACCGTCATTTTTGTGGAAAGTGATAATTCTTTCACCAAACAGATCGTTGGTTTGAGTGTATGATTATGGCTTAGGTTGCGAGAGGTCCCTGGTTAAAAAATCTATAATTTGAATCACTACAGGTTACCTTCAGATTAGTCCCGTGACACTTGTGGGGAACGTAGGGCAAAACAGAGAACATTGCGACAAGTGGGGTCACATTAGTTTGTAGCCCAAAGATTTTGGATTCTACAAACAGAAGTTGGCACATAGACGGTTCTGACTTCAGACGAGTCTCCTGACACTTGTGGGGGATGTAGAGAAAAATTGAGAATACCACCGTGTTCGTGAGGGTCTCCCCTTTCCAGAGAGTGGTCATATGAATTTGTAGGTCAAACGGTTCGGAAGCTAGAGATGTTTTTGTGAGAAGACCGATTACAGGTATGTCTTATGGTTTGACAAAGACCGATCTAGGTCCACCATCTTTCACTGCAGATATGGAGGGGTAACATAAGCAGTTGTGGAGGATCGAGACGGATACGCTGAGTCTCAATCTCTCTAGTTGAAAACGGATCTATTTGAATGGGTATTTTCAACATTAATTTACTTTGATTCACGTACCTTTACGTCATTTGACTCAAAATAAATGAGTTCCATTCTTTTTGAAGTCAAATATTTTCATTTTCTCTTTAAAAAAATGAATTGATCTCATTTTGCACTTCATTCATTTGTAAAAACTCGTCATCAGTTTGCTGTCGCGACTGAAGAAGACAGAATGTGAAAGACACATGAGATGAACTACAGAAGATTTGAACTGAAGCATGGTCAAGAGTTTGGAAGACTGTTATGCTCACAAGTAAAGCACAAAACACTCACATGATGTTCAATCGTTCCAAGCATCGTGGACACGTCAATCGATATCTTCACTGTCATTGCTGCAGAAAGCAAAAAATAACTTTTGGCATAAGGCTCGTTGGTCTAGGGGTATGATTCTCGCTTAGGGTGCGAGAGGTCCCGGGTTCAAATCCCGGATGAGCCCTTTTGCAGATCCTTGAACAAGCTCAGACAGGCAGATCTTGGGCCACTGGTCGGAACACCAACTATCACCTCTTGGGCACAGGACAAGGGGGCTGAATGGATTTGACGATGGACTGCAAATCTATTTTGATATGCACTTGTTGGTTCAAAGTAGCACAACATTTATTATTTTAGATAACCTGCAGAATGTAGGAGCATTTCTGACTTCCACGAACAACGATAATGATTCAAATGTAATACACTTGAAATGACATCCAGCCCCTAAAACAAATGAAGTCCTCATGATCTGCATTGGCCGGGAATCGAACCCGGGTCAACTGCTTGGAAGGCAGCTATGCTCACCACTATACCACCAATGCTATGTGCAGCTCATTAGCCACATGGAGACATCGACTCATATCTTGACCGTCATTTTTGTGGAAAGTGATAATTCTTTCACCAAACAGATCGTTGGTTTGAGTGTATGATTATGGCTTAGGTTGCGAGAGGTCCCTGGTTAAAAAATCTATAATTTGAATCACTACAGGTTACCTTCAGATTAGTCCCGTGACACTTGTGGGGAACGTAGGGCAAAACAGAGAACATTGCGACAAGTGGGGTCACATTAGTTTGTAGCCAAAGATTTTGGATTCTACAAACAGAAGTTGGCACATAGACGGTTCTGACTTCAGACGAGTCTCCTGACACTTGTGGGGGATGTAGAGAAAAATTGAGAATACCACCGTGTTCGTGAGGGTCTCCCCTTTCCAGAGAGTGGTCATATGAATTTGTAGGTCAAACGGTTCGGAAGCTAGAGATGTTTTTGTGAGAAGACCGATTATAGGTATGTCTTATGGTTTGACAAAGACCGATCTAGGTCCACCATCTTTCACTGCAGATATGGAGGGGTAACATAAGCAGTTGTGGAGGATCGAGACGGATACGCTGAGTCTCAATCTCTCTAGTTGAAAACGGATCTATTTGAATGGGTATTTTCAACATTAATTTACTTTGATTCACGTACCTTTACGTCATTTGACTCAAAATAAATGAGTTCCATTCTTTTTGAAGTCAAATTTTTTCATTTTCTCTTTAAAAAAATGAATTGATCTCATTTTGCACTTCATTCATTTGTAAAAACTCGTCATCAGTTTGCTGTCGCGACTGAAGAAGACAGAATGTGAAAGACACATGAGATGAACTACAGAAGATTTGAACTGAAGCATGGTCAAGAGTTTGGAAGACTGTTATGCTCACAAGTAAAGCACAAAACACTCACATGATGTTCAATCGTTCCAAGCATCGTGGACACGTCAATCGATATCTTCACTGTCATTGCTGCAGAAAGCAAAAAATAACTTTTGGCATAAGGCTCGTTGGTCTAGGGGTATGATTCTCGCTTAGGGTGCGAGAGGTCCCGGGTTCAAATCCCGGATGAGCCCTTTTGCAGATCCTTGAACAAGCTCAGACAGGCAGATCTTGGGCCACTGGTCGGAACACCAACTATCACCTCTTGGGCACAGGACAAGGGGGCTGAATGGATTTGACGATGGACTGCAAATCTATTTTGATATGCACTTGTTGGTTCAAAGTAGCACAACATTTATTATTTTAGATAACCTGCAGAATGTAGGAGCATTTCTGACTTCCACGAACAACGATAATGATTCAAATGTAATACACTTGAAATGACATCCAGCCCCTAAAACAAATGAAGTCCTCATGATCTGCATTGGCCGGGAATCGAACCCGGGTCAACTGCTTGGAAGGCAGCTATGCTCACCACTATACCACCAATGCTATGTGCAGCTCATTAGCCACATGGAGACATCGACTCATATCTTGACCGTCATTTTTGTGGAAAGTGATAATTCTTTCACCAAACAGATCGTTGGTTTGAGTGTATGATTATGGCTTAGGTTGCGAGAGGTCCCTGGTTAAAAAATCTATAATTTGAATCACTACAGGTTACCTTCAGATTAGTCCCGTGACACTTGTGGGGAACGTAGGGCAAAACAGAGAACATTGCGACAAGTGGGGTCACATTAGTTTGTAGCCCAAAGATTTTGGATTCTACAAACAGAAGTTGGCACATAGACGGTTCTGACTTCAGACGAGTCTCCTGACACTTGTGGGGGATGTAGAGAAAAATTGAGAATACCACCGTGTTCGTGAGGGTCTCCCCTTTCCAGAGAGTGGTCATATGAATTTGTAGGTCAAACGGTTCGGAAGCTAGAGATGTTTTTGTGAGAAGACCGATTATAGGTATGTCTTATGGTTTGACAAAGACCGATCTAGGTCCACCATCTTTCACTGCAGATATGGAGGGGTAACATAAGCAGTTGTGGAGGATCGAGACGGATACGCTGAGTCTCAATCTCTCTAGTTGAAAACGGATCTATTTGAATGGGTATTTTCAACATTAATTTACTTTGATTCACGTACCTTTACGTCATTTGACTCAAAATAAATGAGTTCCATTCTTTTTGAAGTCAAATTTTTTCATTTTCTCTTTAAAAAAATGAATTGATCTCATTTTGCACTTCATTCATTTGTAAAAACTCGTCATCAGTTTGCTGTCGCGACTGAAGAAGACAGAATGTGAAAGACACATGAGATGAACTACAGAAGATTTGAACTGAAGCATGGTCAAGAGTTTGGAAGACTGTTATGCTCACAAGTAAAGCACAAAACACTCACATGATGTTCAATCGTTCCAAGCATCGTGGACACGTCAATCGATATCTTCACTGTCATTGCTGCAGAAAGCAAAAAATAACTTTTGGCATAAGGCTCGTTGGTCTAGGGGTATGATTCTCGCTTAGGGTGCGAGAGGTCCCGGGTTCAAATCCCGGATGAGCCCTTTTGCAGATCCTTGAACAAGCTCAGACAGGCAGATCTTGGGCCACTGGTCGGAACACCAACTATCACCTCTTGGGCACAGGACAAGGGGGCTGAATGGATTTGACGATGGACTGCAAATCTATTTTGATATGCACTTGTTGGTTCAAAGTAGCACAACATTTATTATTTTAGATAACCTGCAGAATGTAGGAGCATTTCTGACTTCCACGAACAACGATAATGATTCAAATGTAATACACTTGAAATGACATCCAGCCCCTAAAACAAATGAAGTCCTCATGATCTGCATTGGCCGGGAATCGAACCCGGGTCAACTGCTTGGAAGGCAGCTATGCTCACCACTATACCACCAATGCTATGTGCAGCTCATTAGCCACATGGAGACATCGACTCATATCTTGACCGTCATTTTTGTGGAAAGTGATAATTCTTTCACCAAACAGATCGTTGGTTTGAGTGTATGATTATGGCTTAGGTTGCGAGAGGTCCCTGGTTAAAAAATCTATAATTTGAATCACTACAGGTTACCTTCAGATTAGTCCCGTGACACTTGTGGGGAACGTAGGGCAAAACAGAGAACATTGCGACAAGTGGGGTCACATTAGTTTGTAGCCCAAAGATTTTGGATTCTACAAACAGAAGTTGGCACATAGACGGTTCTGACTTCAGACGAGTCTCCTGACACTTGTGGGGGATGTAGAGAAAAATTGAGAATACCACCGTGTTCGTGAGGGTCTCCCCTTTCCAGAGAGTGGTCATATGAATTTGTAGGTCAAACGGTTCGGAAGCTAGAGATGTTTTTGTGAGAAGACCGATTATAGGTATGTCTTATGGTTTGACAAAGACCGATCTAGGTCCACCATCTTTCACTGCAGATATGGAGGGGTAACATAAGCAGTTGTGGAGGATCGAGACGGATACGCTGAGTCTCAATCTCTCTAGTTGAAAACGGATCTATTTGAATGGGTATTTTCAACATTAATTTACTTTGATTCACGTACCTTTACGTCATTTGACTCAAAATAAATGAGTTCCATTCTTTTTGAAGTCAAATTTTTTCATTTTCTCTTTAAAAAAATGAATTGATCTCATTTTGCACTTCATTCATTTGTAAAAACTCGTCATCAGTTTGCTGTCGCGACTGAAGAAGACAGAATGTGAAAGACACATGAGATGAACTACAGAAGATTTGAACTGAAGCATGGTCAAGAGTTTGGAAGACTGTTATGCTCACAAGTAAAGCACAAAACACTCACATGATGTTCAATCGTTCCAAGCATCGTGGACACGTCAATCGATATCTTCACTGTCATTGCTGCAGAAAGCAAAAAATAACTTTTGGCATAAGGCTCGTTGGTCTAGGGGTATGATTCTCGCTTAGGGTGCGAGAGGTCCCGGGTTCAAATCCCGGATGAGCCCTTTTGCAGATCCTTGAACAAGCTCAGACAGGCAGATCTTGGGCCACTGGTCGGAACACCAACTATCACCTCTTGGGCACAGGACAAGGGGGCTGAATGGATTTGACGATGGACTGCAAATCTATTTTGATATGCACTTGTTGGTTCAAAGTAGCACAACATTTATTATTTTAGATAACCTGCAGAATGTAGGAGCATTTCTGACTTCCACGAACAACGATAATGATTCAAATGTAATACACTTGAAATGACATCCAGCCCCTAAAACAAATGAAGTCCTCATGATCTGCATTGGCCGGGAATCGAACCCGGGTCAACTGCTTGGAAGGCAGCTATGCTCACCACTATACCACCAATGCTATGTGCAGCTCATTAGCCACATGGAGACATCGACTCATATCTTGACCGTCATTTTTGTGGAAAGTGATAATTCTTTCACCAAACAGATCGTTGGTTTGAGTGTATGATTATGGCTTAGGTTGCGAGAGGTCCCTGGTTAAAAAATCTATAATTTGAATCACTACAGGTTACCTTCAGATTAGTCCCGTGACACTTGTGGGGAACGTAGGGCAAAACAGAGAACATTGCGACAAGTGGGGTCACATTAGTTTGTAGCCCAAAGATTTTGGATTCTACAAACAGAAGTTGGCACATAGACGGTTCTGACTTCAGACGAGTCTCCTGACACTTGTGGGGGATGTAGAGAAAAATTGAGAATACCACCGTGTTCGTGAGGGTCTCCCCTTTCCAGAGAGTGGTCATATGAATTTGTAGGTCAAACGGTTCGGAAGCTAGAGATGTTTTTGTGAGAAGACCGATTATAGGTATGTCTTATGGTTTGACAAAGACCGATCTAGGTCCACCATCTTTCACTGCAGATATGGAGGGGTAACATAAGCAGTTGTGGAGGATCGAGACGGATACGCTGAGTCTCAATCTCTCTAGTTGAAAACGGATCTATTTGAATGGGTATTTTCAACATTAATTTACTTTGATTCACGTACCTTTACGTCATTTGACTCAAAATAAATGAGTTCCATTCTTTTTGAAGTCAAATTTTTTCATTTTCTCTTTAAAAAAATGAATTGATCTCATTTTGCACTTCATTCATTTGTAAAAACTCGTCATCAGTTTGCTGTCGCGACTGAAGAAGACAGAATGTGAAAGACACATGAGATGAACTACAGAAGATTTGAACTGAAGCATGGTCAAGAGTTTGGAAGACTGTTATGCTCACAAGTAAAGCACAAAACACTCACATGATGTTCAATCGTTCCAAGCATCGTGGACACGTCAATCGATATCTTCACTGTCATTGCTGCAGAAAGCAAAAAATAACTTTTGGCATAAGGCTCGTTGGTCTAGGGGTATGATTCTCGCTTAGGGTGCGAGAGGTCCCGGGTTCAAATCCCGGATGAGCCCTTTTGCAGATCCTTGAACAAGCTCAGACAGGCAGATCTTGGGCCACTGGTCGGAACACCAACTATCACCTCTTGGGCACAGGACAAGGGGGCTGAATGGATTTGACGATGGACTGCAAATCTATTTTGATATGCACTTGTTGGTTCAAAGTAGCACAACATTTATTATTTTAGATAACCTGCAGAATGTAGGAGCATTTCTGACTTCCACGAACAACGATAATGATTCAAATGTAATACACTTGAAATGACATCCAGCCCCTAAAACAAATGAAGTCCTCATGATCTGCATTGGCCGGAATCGAACCGGGTCAACTGCTTGGAAGGCAGCTATGCTCACCACTATACCACCAATGCTATGTGCAGCTCATTAGCCACATGGAGACATCGACTCATATCTTGACCGTCATTTTTGTGGAAAGTGATAATTCTTTCACCAAACAGATCGTTGGTTTGAGTGTATGATTATGGCTTAGGTTGCGAGAGGTCCCTGGTTAAAAAATCTATAATTTGAATCACTACAGGTTACCTTCAGATTAGTCCCGTGACACTTGTGGGGAACGTAGGGCAAAACAGAGAACATTGCGACAAGTGGGGTCACATTAGTTTGTAGCCCAAAGATTTTGGATTCTACAAACAGAAGTTGGCACATAGACGGTTCTGACTTCAGACGAGTCTCCTGACACTTGTGGGGGATGTAGAGAAAAATTGAGAATAACCACCGTGTTCGTGAGGGTCTCCCCTTTCCAGAGAGTGGTCATATGAATTTGTAGGTCAAACGGTTCGGAAGCTAGAGATGTTTTTGTGAGAAGACCGATTATAGGTATGTCTTATGGTTTGACAAAGACCGATCTAGGTCCACCATCTTTCACTGCAGATATGGAGGGGTAACATAAGCAGTTGTGGAGGATCGAGACGGATACGCTGAGTCTCAATCTCTCTAGTTGAAAACGGATCTATTTGAATGGGTATTTTCAACATTAATTTACTTTGATTCACGTACCTTTACGTCATTTGACTCAAAATAAATGAGTTCCATTCTTTTTGAAGTCAAATTTTTCATTTTCTCTTTAAAAAAATGAATTGATCTCATTTTGCACTTCATTCATTTGTAAAAACTCGTCATCAGTTTGCTGTCGCGACTGAAGAAGACAGAATGTGAAAGACACATGAGATGAACTACAGAAGATTTGAACTGAAGCATGGTCAAGAGTTTGGAAGACTGTTATGCTCACAAGTAAAGCACAAAACACTCACATGATGTTCAATCGTTCCAAGCATCGTGGACACGTCAATCGATATCTTCACTGTCATTGCTGCAGAAAGCAAAAAATAACTTTTGGCATAAGGCTCGTTGGTCTAGGGGTATGATTCTCGCTTAGGGTGCGAGAGGTCCCGGGTTCAAATCCCGGATGAGCCCTTTTGCAGATCCTTGAACAAGCTCAGACAGGCAGATCTTGGGCCACTGGTCGGAACACCAACTATCACCTCTTGGGCACAGGACAAGGGGGCTGAATGGATTTGACGATGGACTGCAAATCTATTTTGATATGCACTTGTTGGTTCAAAGTAGCACAACATTTATTATTTTAGATAACCTGCAGAATGTAGGAGCATTTCTGACTTCCACGAACAACGATAATGATTCAAATGTAATACACTTGAAATGACATCCAGCCCCTAAAACAAAATGAAGTCCTCATGATCTGCATTGGCCGGGAATCGAACCCGGGTCAACTGCTTGGAAGGCAGCTATGCTCACCACTATACCACCAATGCTATGTGCAGCTCATTAGCCACATGGAGACATCGACTCATATCTTGACCGTCATTTTTGTGGAAAGTGATAATTCTTTCACCAAACAGATCGTTGGTTTGAGTGTATGATTATGGCTTAGGTTGCGAGAGGTCCCTGGTTAAAAAATCTATAATTTGAATCACTACAGGTTACCTTCAGATTAGTCCCGTGACACTTGTGGGGAACGTAGGGCAAAACAGAGAACATTGCGACAAGTGGGGTCACATTAGTTTGTAGCCCAAAGATTTTGGATTCTACAAACAGAAGTTGGCACATAGACGGTTCTGACTTCAGACGAGTCTCCTGACACTTGTGGGGGATGTAGAGAAAAATTGAGAATACCACCGTGTTCGTGAGGGTCTCCCCTTTCCAGAGAGTGGTCATATGAATTTGTAGGTCAAACGGTTCGGAAGCTAGAGATGTTTTTGTGAGAAGACCGATTATAGGTATGTCTTATGGTTTGACAAAGACCGATCTAGGTCCACCATCTTCACTGCAGATATGGAGGGGTAAACATAAGCAGTTGTGGAGGATCGAGACGGATACGCTGAGTCTCAATCTCTCTAGTGAAAACGGATCTATTTGAATGGGTATTTTCAACATTAATTTACTTTGATTCACGTACCTTTACGTCATTTGACTCAAAATAAATGAGTTCCATTCTTTTTGAAGTCAAATTTTTCATTTTCTCTTTAAAAAAATGAATTGATCTCATTTTGCACTTCATTCATTTGTAAAAACTCGTCATCAGTTTGCTGTCGCGACTGAAGAAGACAGAATGTTGAAAGACACATGAGCATGAACTACAGAAGATTTGAACTGAAGCATGGTCAAGCGTTTGGAAGACTGTTAGCTCACAAGTAAAGCACAAAACACTCACATGATGTTCAATCGTTCCAAGCATCGTGGACACGTCAATCGATATCTTCACTGGTCATTGCTGCAGAAAGCAAAAAAAGTAACTTTTGGCATAAGGCTCGTTGGTCTAGGGGTATGATTCTCGTTAGGGTGGCGAGAGGTCCCGGGTTCAAATCCCGGATGAGCCCTTTTGCAGATCCTTGAACAAGCTCAGACAGGCAGATCTTGGGCCACTGGTCGGAACACCAACTATCACCTCTTGGGCACAGGACAAGGGGGCTGAATGGATTTGACGATGGACTGCAAATCTATTTTGATATGCACTTGTTGTTCAAAGTAGCACAACATTTATTATTTTAGATACCTGCAGAATGTAGGAGCATTTCTGACTTCCACGAACAACGATAATGATTCAAATGTAATACACTTGAAATGACATCCAGCCCTAAAACAAATGAAGTCCTCATGATCTGCATTGGCCGGGAATCGAACCCGGGTCAACTGCTTGGAAGGCAGCTATGCTCACCACTATACCACCAATGCTATGTGCAGCTCATTAGCCACATGGAGACATCGACTCATATCTTGACCGTCATTTTTGTGGAAAGTGATAATTCTTTCACCAAACAGATCGTTGGTTGAGTGTATGATTATGGCTTAGGTTGCGAGAGGTCCCTGGTTAAAAAATCTATAATTTGAATCACTACAGGTTACCTTCAGATTAGTCCCGTGACACTTGTGGGGAAACCGTCGGGCAAAACAGAGACATTGCCGACAAAGTGGGAGTACACATTAGTATTGTAGCCCAAAGGCTTTTGGATTCTACAAACCAGAAGTATGAGCACATAGACTGGGGCATGACATTCAGACGAGGTCTCCTGACACTTGTGGGTGTGATGTAGAGAGAAAAATTGGAGAACTACACACACCGTGTTCGTGAGGTGTCTCCCCTTATCCAGAGGAGTGGGTCATATGGAAGTTGTAGGTCAACAACAGGTTCCGGAAGCTAGAGATGATTTTTTTGAGAAGACCGATTATCCGTATGAGTCGTATGGCTTGACAAAGACCGATCTAGTGTCCACCATCTTTCACTGCCGATATGGAGGGGTAACATAAGCAGTTGTGGAGGATCGAGACGGATACGCTGAGTCTCAATCTCTCTAGTTGAAAACGGACTCTATTTGAATGGGTATTTTCAACATTATTTACTTTGATTCACGTACTTTTACGTCATTGACTCAAATAAATGAGTTCCATTCTTTTTGAAGTCAAATTTTTCATTTTCTCTTAAAAAAATGAATTGATCTCATTTTGCACTTCATTCATTTGTAAAAACTCGTCATCAGTTTGCTGTCGCGACTGAAGAAGACAGAATGTGAAAGACACATGAGATGAACTACAGAAGATTTGAACTGAAGCATGGTCAAGAGTTTGGAAGACTGTTATGCTCACAAGTAAAGCAACAAAACACTCACATGATGTTCAATCGTTCCAAGCATCGTGGACACGTCAATCGATATCTTCACTGTCATTGCTGCAGAAAGCAAAAAATAACTTTTGGCATAAGGCTCGTTGGTCTAGGGGTATGATTCTCGCTTTAGGGTGCGAAGGTCCCGGTTCAAATCCCGGATGAGCCCTTTTGCAGATCCTTGAACAAGCTCAGACAGGCAGATCTTGGGCCACTGGTCGGAACACCAACTATCACCTCTTGGGCACAGGACAAGGGGGCTGAATGGATTTGACGATGGACTGCAAATCTATTTTGATATGCACTTGTTGGTTCAAAGTAGCACAACATTTATTATTTAGATAACCTGCAGAATGTAGGAGCATTTCTGACTTCCACGAACAACGATAATGATTCAAATGTAATACACTTGAAATGACATCCAGCCCCTAAAACAAATGAAGTCCTCATGATCTGCATTGGCCGGGAATCGAACCCGGGTCAAACTGCTTGGAAGGCAGCTATGCTCACCACTATACCACCAATGCTATGTGCAGCTCATTAGCCACATGGAGACATCGACTCATATCTTGACCGTCATTTTTGTGGAAAGTGATAATTCTTTCACCAAACAGATCGTTGGTTTGAGTGTATGATTATGGCTTAGGTTGCGAGAGGTCCCTGGTTAAAAAATCTATAATTTGAATCACTACAGGTTACCTTCAGATTAGTCCCGTGACACTTGTGGGGAACGTAGGGCAAAACAGAGAACATTGCGACAAGTGGGGTCACATTAGTTTGTAGCCCAAAGATTTTGGATTCTACAAACAGAAGTTGGCACATAGACGGTTCTGACTTCAGACGAGGTCTCCTGACACTTGTGGGGATGTAGAGAAAAATTGAGAACACCACCGTGTTCGTGAGGGTCTCCCCTTCCAGAGAGTGGTCATATGAATTTGTAGGTCAAACGGTTCGGAAGCTAGAGATGTTTTGTGAGAAGACCGATTATAGGTATGTCTTATGGTTTGACAAAAACCGATCTAGGTCCACCATCTTTCACTGCAGATATGGAGGGGTAACATAAGCAGTTGTGGAGGATCGAGACGGATACGCTGAGTCTCAATCTCTCTAGTTGAAAACTGATCTATTTGAATGGGTATTTTCAACATTAATTTACTTTGATTCACGTACCTTTACGTCATTTGACTCAAAATAATGAGTTCCATTCTTTTTGAAGTCAAATTTTTTCATTTTCTCTTTAAAAAATGAATTGATCTCATTTTGCACTTCATTCATTTGTAAAAACTCGTCATCAGTTTGCTTCGCGACTGAAGAAGACAGAATGTGAAAGACACATGAGATGAACTACAGAAGATTTGAACTGAAGCATGGTCAAGAGTTTGGAAGACTGTTATGCTCACAAGTAAGCACAAAACACTCACATGATGTTCAATCGTTCCAAGCATCGTGGACACGTCAATCGATATCTTCACTGTCATTGCTGCAGAAAGCAAAAAATAACTTTTGGCATAAGGCTCGTTGGTCTAGGGGTATGATTCTCGCTTAGGGTGCGAGAGGTCCCGGGTTCAAATCCGGATGAGCCCTTTTGCAGATCCTTGAACAAGCTCAGACAGGCAGATCTTGGGCCACTGGTCGGAACACCAACTATCACCTCTTGGGCACAGGACAAGGTGGCTGAATGGATTTGACGATGGACTGCAAATCTATTTTGATATGCACTTGTTGGTTCAAAGTAGCACAACATTTATTATTTTAGATAACCTGCAGAATGTAGGAGCATTTCTGACTTCCACGAACAACGATAATGATTCAAATGTAATACACTTGAAATGACATCCAGCCCCTAAAACAATGAAGTCCTCATGAGCTTTGCTCACCACTATACCACCAATGCTATGTGCAGCTCATTAGCCACATGGAGACATCGACTCATATCTGACCGTCATTTTGTGGAAAGTGATAATTCTTTCACCAAACAGATCGTTGGTTTGAGTGTATGATTATGGCTTAGGGTTGCTGAGAGGTCCCTGGTTAAAAATCTATAATTTGAATCACTACAGGTTACCTTCAGATAGTCCCGTGACACTGTGGGGAACGTAGGGCAAAACAGAGAACATTGCGACAAGTGGGGTCACATTAGTTTGTAGCCCAAAGATTTTTGGATTCTACAAACAGAAGTTGGCACATAGACGGTCTTGACTTCAGACGAGTCTCATGACATTGTGGGGGATGTAGAGAAAAATTGGAGAACACCACCGTGTTCGTGAGGGTCTCCCTTCAGAGAGTGGAGAGTGGTCATGAATTTGTAGGTCAAACGGTTCGGAAGCTAGAGATGTTTTTTGTGAGAAGACCGATTAAGGTATGTCTTATGGTTTGACAAAAACCGATCTAGGTCACCACATCTTTCACTGCAGATATGGAGGGGTAACATAAGCAGTTGTGGAGGATCGAGACGGATACGCTGAGTCTCAATCTCTAGTTGAAAACGGATCTATTTGAATGGGTATTTTCAACATTAATTTACTTTGATTCACGTACCTTTACGTCATTTGACTCAAAATAAATGAGTTCCATTCTTTTGAAGTCAAATTTTTTCATTTTCTCTTTAAAAAAATGAATGATCTCATTTTGCACTTCATTCATTTGTAAAAACTCGTCATCAGTTTGCTGTCGCGACTGAAGAAGACAGAATGTGAAAGACACATGAGATGAACTACAGAAGATTTGAACTGAAGCATGGTCAAGAGTTTGGAAGACTGTTATGCTCACAAGTAAAGCACAAAACACTCACATGATGTTCAATCGTTCAAGCATCGTGGACACGTCAATCGATATCTTCACTGTCATTGCTGCAGAAAGCAAAAAAATAACTTTTGGCATAAGGCTCGTTGGTCTAGGGGTATGATTCTCGCTTAGGGTGCGAGAGGTCCCGGGTTCAAATCCGGGATGAGCTTTTGCAGATCCTTGAACAAGCTCAGACAGGCAGATGGGCACTGGTCGGAACACCACTATCACCTCTTGGGCACAGGACAAGGGGGCTGAATGGATTTGACGATGGACTGCAAATCTATTTTGATATGCCTTGTTGTTAAAGTAGCACAACATTTATTATTTAGATAACCTGCAGAATGTAGGAGTTTCTGACTTCCACGAACAACGATAATGATTCAATGTAATACACTTGAAATGACACCAGCCCTAAAAACAAATGGAAGTCCTCATGATCGCATTGGCCGGAATCGAACCCGGGTC
>NW_022264206.1:0-33270 GCF_002021735.2 Oncorhynchus kisutch | reverse complement strand
TGCTGCACTCTGGAAGTATTTTGTTTGCAGAACTGTTTAAACTAAATTATAGGGACACTGTGAAATTTTCAGCAAGTTGCAGCATGAAATACAGAAATAACCACTTTTCCATAAACAAGCTCTAAATCATGTTTGATTGCACTCTGGATGCCAATGTTTTGCAGAACTGTTTAAACTAGATGATAGGAACACTGTGGACAATTTTCAGCAAGTTGCAGCATTGAAATACAGAAATAACCACTTTTCCATAAACAAGCTCTAAATCAATATTTGCTGCACCCTGGAAGTATTTATTTGCAGAACTGTTTAAACTAGATTATAGGACACTGTGGACAATTTTTCAGCAAGTGCAGCATTGAAATACAGAAATAACCACTTTTCCATAAACAAGCTCTAAATCAATATTTGCTGCACCCTGGAAGTATTTTGTTTGCAGAACTGTTTAAACTATTATAGGAACATGGACAATTTTCAGCAAGTTGCAGCATTGAAATACAGAAATAACCACTTTTCCATAAACAAGCTCTAAATCAATATTGCTGCACTCTGGAAGTATTTTGTTTGCAGAACTGTTTAACTAGATATAGGAACACTGTGGACAATTTTCAGCAAGTTGCAACATTGAAATACAGAAATAACCACTTTTCCATAAACAAGCTCTAAATCATGTTTGCTGCACTCTGGAAGTATTTTGTTTGCAGAACTGTTTACTAAAGATATATGGAACACTGTGGACAATTTTCAGCAAGTTGCAGCATTGAAATACAGAAATAACCACTTTTCCCATAAACAAGCTCTAAAATCATGTTTGATGCACTCTGGATGCAATGTTTTTTGCAGAACTGTTTAAACTAGATGATAGGAACACTGTGGACAATTTTCAGCAAGTTGCAGCATTGAAATACAGAAATAACCACTTTTCCATAAACAAGCTCTAAATCATGTTTGCTGCACCTGGAAGTATTTATTTGCAGAACTGTTTAACTAATTATTGAACACTGTGGACAATTTCAGCAAGTTGCAACATTGAAATACAGAAATAACCACTTTTCCATAAACAAGCTCTAAATCATGTTTGATGCACTCTGGAAGTATTTTTGCAGAACTGTTTAAACTAGATTTAATGAACACTGTGGACAATTTTCAGCAAGTTGCAGCATTGAAATACAGAAATAACCACTTTTCCATAAACAAGCTCTAAATCAATATTTGCTGCACCCTGGAGTATTTTGTTTGCAGAACTGTTTAAACTAGATTATGAACACTGTGGACAATTTTCAGCAAGTTGCAGCATTGAAATACAGAAATACCACTTTTCCATAAACAAGCTCTAAATCAAATTTGCTGCACTCTGGAGTATTTTTTTGCAGAACTGTTTAAACTAGATTATAGGAACATTGTGGACAATTTTCAGCAAGTTGCAACATTAATACAGAAATAACCACTTTTCCATAAACAAGCTCTAAATCATGTTTGATGCACTCTGGAGTCCAATTTTTGCTGAACTGTCTTAAACTAGAAATTATAAACACTGTGGACATTTTCAGCAAGTTGCAACATTGAAATACAGAAATAACCACTTTTCCATAAACAAGCTCTAAATCCATGTTTGATGCACTCTGGATGCAATGTTTTTGCAGAACTTTTAAACTAGATGATAGGAACACGTGGACAATTTTCAGCAAGTTGCAGCATTGAAATACAGAAATAACCACTTTTCCATAAACAAGCTCTAAATCAATATTTGCTGCACCCTGGAAGTATTTTATTGCAGAACTGTTAAACTAGATTATAGGAACACTGTGGACAATTTCAGCAAGTTGCAGCATTGAAATACAGAAATAACCACTTTTCCATAAACAAGCTCTAAATCATGTTTGATGCACTCTGGATGTCCAATTTTTGCTGTGCTGTCTATTTGAGATGAAATGAACATTGTGGACAGTTTCAGCAAGTTGCAACATTGAATACAGAAATAACCACTTTTCATAAACAAGCTCTAAATCATATTTGCTGCACCCTGGAAGTATTTGTTTGCAGAAGTTTAACTAGATTATAGGAACATGGACATTTTCAGCAAGTTGCAGCATTGAAATACAGATAACCACTTTTCATAAACAAGCTCTAAATCATGTTTGCTGCACTCTGGAAGTATTTTGTTTGCAGAACTGTTTAAACTAGATTATAGGACACTGTGGACAATTTTCAGCAAGTTGCAGCATTGAAATACAGAAATAACCACTTTTCCATAAACAACTCTAAATCATGTTTGATGCACTCTGGATGTCAAATTTTTGCAGAACTGTTTAACTAGATATAGGAACATTGGACAATTCAGCAAGTTGCAGCATTGAATACAGAAATAACCACTTTTCCATAAACAAGCTCTAAATCATGTTTGATGCACTCTGGATGCAATTTTTCTGTGCTGTTTAAACTAGATGATAGGAACACTGTGGACAATTTTCAGCAAGTTGCAGCATTGAAATACAGAAATAACCACTTTTCCATAAACAAGCTCTAAATCAATATTTTGCTGCACCCTTAGTATTTATTTGCAGAACTGTTTAAACTAGATTATAGAACACTGTGGACAATTTTCAGCAAGTTGCAACATTGAAATACAGAAATAACCACTTTTCCATAAACAAGCTCTAAATCATGTTTGCTGCACTCTGGATGTATTGTTTTGCAGAACTGTTTTAAACTAGATTATAGGACACTGTGGACAATTTTCAGCAAGTTGCAGCATTGAAATACAGAAAACACTTTTTTTTCATAAACAAGCTCTAAATCATGTTTGATGCACTCTGGAAGTATTTTGTTTGCAGAACTGTTTAAACTAGATTATAGACACTGTGGACAATTTCAGCAAGTTGCAGCATTGAAATACAGAAATAACCACTTTTTTCCATAAACAAGCTCTAAATCATGTTTGATGCACTCTGGATGTCCAATTTTTGCTGTGCTGTCTATTTGAGACTAAAATGAACATTGTGGACAGTTTTCAGCAAGTTGCAACATTGAAACAGAAATAACCACTTTTCCATAAACAAGCTCTAAATCATGTTTGATGCACTCTGGATGTCCAATTTTTGCTGTGCTGTTTATTTGAGATAAATGAACATTGTGGACAGTTTTCAGCAAGTTGCACATTGAAATACAGAAAACACTTTTTTCCATAAACAAGCTCTAAATCATGTTGCACTCTGGATGTCCAATTTTTGCTGTGCTGTTTCTATTATGAAATGAACATTGTGGACAGTTTTCAGCAAGTTGCAACATTGAAATACAGAAATAACCACTTTTCCATAAACAAGCTCTAAATCAATATTTGCTGCACTCTGGAGTATTTTATTGCAGAACTGTTTAAACTAGATTATAGGAACACTGTGGACAATTTTCAGCAAGTTGCAACATTGAAATACAGAAATAACCACTTTTCCATAAACAAGCTCTAAATCATGTTTGCTGCACTCTGGAAGTATTTTTTGCAGACTGTTAACTGAGATTAAGAACTGTGGACAATTTTCAGCAAGTTGCAACATTGAAATACAGAAAAACCACTTTTTCATAAACAAGCTCTAAATCATGTTGATGCACTCTGAAGTATTTTGTTTGCAGAACTGTTTAAACTAGATTATAGGGACACTGTGGACAATTTTCAGCAAGTTGCAGCATTGAAATACAGAATAACCACTTTTCCATAAACAAGCTCTAAATCATGTTTGATTGCACTCTGGATGCAATGTTTTTCAGAACTGTTTAAACTAGATGATAGGAACACTGTGGACAATTTTCAGCAAGTTGCAACATTGAATAACAGAATAACCACTTTTCCATAAACAAGCTCTAAATCATGTTTGATTGCACTCTGGATGTCCAATTTTTGCAGTGCTGTCTATTTGAGATGAAATGAACACTGTGGACAGTTTTCAGCAAGTTGCAACATTGAAATACAGAAATAACCACTTTTCCATAAACAAGCTCTAAATCATGTTTGCTGCACCCTGGAAGTATTTTGTTTGCAGAACTGTTTAAACTAGATTATGGACACTGTGGACAATTTTCAGCAAGTTGCAGCATTGAAATACAAAGAAACCACTTTTTCCATAAACAAGCTCTAAATCATGTTTGATGCACTCTGGATGTCCAATTTTTGCTGTGCTGTCTATTTGAGATGAAATGAACATTGTGGACAGTTTTCAGCAAGTTGCAACATTGAAATACAGAAATAACCACTTTTCCATAAACAAGCTCTAAATCATGTTTGATGCACTCTGAATGTCCAATTTTTGCTGTGCTGTCTATTAAGATTGAAATGAACATTGTGGACAGTTTTCAGCAAGTTGCAACATTGAAATACAGAAAACACTTTTTCCATAAACAAGCTCTAAATCATGTTTGCACTCTGGATGTCCAATTTTTGCTGTGC
Source organism: Oncorhynchus kisutch (assembly GCF_002021735.2). Classification (NCBI taxonomy): domain Eukaryota; kingdom Metazoa; phylum Chordata; class Actinopteri; order Salmoniformes; family Salmonidae; genus Oncorhynchus; species Oncorhynchus kisutch. The sequence goes on along the minus strand of NW_022264206.1, from coordinate 28,835 downwards.
TGTCTATTTGAGATGAATGAACATGTGGACAATTTTCAGCAAGTTGCAGCATTGAAATACAGAAATAACCACTTTTCCATAAACAAGCTCTAAATCATGTTTGCTGCACCTGGAAGTATTTTATTTGCAGAACTGTTTAAACTAGATTATAGGAACACTGTGGACAATTTTCAGCAAGTTGCAGCATTGAAATACAGAAATAACCACTTTTCCATAAACAAGCTCTAAATCAATATTGCTGCACCCTGGAAGTATTTTATTTGCAGAACTGTTTAAACTAGATTATAGGAACACTGTGGACAATTTTCAGCAAGTTGCAGCATTGAAATACAGAAATAACCACTTTTCCATAAACAAGCTCTAAATCATATTTGCTGCACTCTGAAGTATTTATTTGCAGAACTGTTAACTAGATTATAGGAACACTGTGGACAATTTTCAGCAAGTTGCAACATTGAAATACAGAAATAACCACTTTTCCATAAACAAGCTCTAAATCATGTTTGCTGCACTCTGGAAGTATTTTGTTTGCAGAACTGTTTAAACTAGATTAAGGAACACTGTGGACAATTTTCAGCAAGTTGCAGCATTGAAATACAGAAAACACCACTTTTCCATAAACAAGCTCTAAATCATGTTTGATGCACTCTGGAAGTATTTTGTTTGCAGAACTGTTTAAACTAGATTATAGGACACTGTGGACAATTTTCAGCAAGTTGCAGCATTGAAATACAGAAATAACCACTTTTCCATAAACAAGCTCTAAATCATGTTTGATGCACTCTGGATGCAATTTTTTGCAGAACTGTTTAAACTAGATGATAGGAACACTGTGGACAATTTTCAGCAAGTTGCAGCATTGAAATACAGAAATAACCACTTTTCCATAAACAAGCTCTAAATCAATATTTGCTGCACCCTGGAAGTATTTTATTTGCAGAACTGTTTAAACTAGATGATAGGAACACTGTGGACAATTTTCAGCAAGTTGCAGCATTGAAATACAGAAATAACACTTTTCCATAAACAAGCTCTAAATCATGTTTGCTGCACTCTGGAAGTATTTTGTTTGCAGAACTGTTTAAACTAGATATAGGGACACTGTGGACAATTTTTAGCAAGTTGCAGCATTGAAATACAGAAATAACCACTTTTCCATAAACAAGCTCTAAATCATGTTTGATGCACTCTGGATGTATTTTTTTTGCAGAACTGTTAAACTAGATGATAGGAACACTGTGGACAATTTCAGCAAGTTGCAGCATTGAAATACAGAAATAACCACTTTTCCATAAACAAGCTCTAAATCATGTTTGATGCACTCTGGATGTCCATTTTTGCAGAACTGTCTACTGAGATGAAAGGAACATTGTGGACAATTTTCAGCAAGTTGCAACATTGAAATACAGAAAAACACTTTTCCATAAACAAGCTCTAAATCATGTTTGATGCACTCTGGAGTCCAATTTGCTGTGCTGTCTATTTGAGATGAAATGAACATTGTGGACATTTTCAGCAAGTTGCAACATTGAAATACAGAAATAACCACTTTTCCATAAACAAGCTCTAAATCATGTTTGATGCACTCTGGATGTCCAATTTTTGCTTGCTGTCTATTTGAGATGAAATGAACATTGTGGACAGTTTTCAGCAAGTTGCAACATTGAAATACAGAAATAACCACTTTTCCATAAACAAGCTCTAAATCAATATGTTTGCACCCTGGAAGTATTTTATTTGCAGAACTGTTTAAACTAGATTATAGGAACACTGTGGACAATTTTCAGCAAGTTGCAGCATTGAAATACAGAAAACACTTTTTCCATAAACAAGCTCTAAATCATGTTTGATGCACTCTGGAGTAATTTTTTGCAGAACTGTCTAACTAGATTATAGGAACACTGTGGACATTTTCAGCAAGTTGCAGCATTGAAATACAGAAATAACCACTTTTCCATAAACAAGCTCTAAATCATGTTTGATGCACTCTGAAGTCCAATTTTTGCTGTGCTGTCTATTTAGATGAAATGAACACTGTGGACAATTTTCAGCAAGTTGCAACATTGAAATACAGAAAACACTTTTTTTCATAAACAAGCTCTAAATCATGTTTGCCACTCTGGATGTCCAATTTTTTGCTGTGCTGTCTATTTGAGATGAATGAACATTGTGGACAATTTTCAGCAAGTTGCAGCATTGAAATACAGAAATAACCACTTTTCCATAAACAAGCTCTAAATCATATTTGCTGCACCCTGGAAGTATTTTATTTGCAGAACTGTTTAAACTAGATTATAGGAACACTGTGGACAATTTCAGCAAGTTGCAGCATTGAAATACAGAAATAACCACTTTTCCATAAACAAGCTCTAAATCAATTTGCTGCACCCTGGAAGTATTTATTTGCAGAACTGTTTAAACTAGATTATAGGAACACTGTGGACAATTTTCAGCAAGTTGCAGCATTGAAATACAGAAATAACCACTTTTCCATAAACAAGCTCTAAATCATGTTTGCTGCACTCTGGAAGTATTTTGTTTGCAGAACTGTTTAAACTAGATTATAGGAACACTGTGGACAATTTTCAGCAAGTTGCAGCATTGAAATACAGAAATAACCACTTTTCCATAAACAAGCTCTAAATCATGTTTGATTGCACTCTGGATGCAATTTTTTTTGCAGAACTGTTTAAACTAGATGATAGGAACATGTGGACAATTTTCAGCAAGTTGCAGCATTGAAATACAGAAATAACCACTTTTCCATAAACAAGCTCTAAATCAATATTTGCTGCACCTGGAAGTATTTTATTTGCAGAACTGTTTAAACTAGATTATAGGGACACTGTGGACAATTCTCAGCAAGTTGCAGCATTGAAATACAGAAATAACCACTTTTCCATAAACAAGCTCTAAATCAATATTTGCTGCACCCTGGAAGTATTTTATTTGCAGAACTGTTTAAACTAGATTATAGGAACACTGTGGACAATTTTCAGCAAGTTGCAACATTGAAATACAGAATAACCACTTTTCCATAAACAAGCTCTAAATCATGTTTGATGCACTCTGGATGTCCAATTTTTGCTGTGCTGTCTATTTGAGATGAAATGAACATTGTGGACATTTTCAGCAAGTTGCAACATTGAAATACAGAAATAACCACTTTTCCATAAACAAGCTCTAAATCAATATTTGCTGCACCCTGGAAGTATTTTATTTGCAGAACTGTTTAAACTAGATTATAGGAACACTGTGGACAATTTTCAGCAAGTTGCAGCATTGAAATACAGAAAAACACTTTTTTTCATAAACAAGCTCTAAATCATGTTTGATGCACTCTGGATGTCCAAATTTTGCTGTGCTGTCTATTTGAGATGAAGGAACACTGTGGACAATTTTCAGCAAGTTGCAACATTGAAATACAGAAATAACCACTTTTCCATAAACAAGCTCTAAATCATGTTTGATGCACTCTGGATGTCCAATTTTTTTGCTGTCTATTTAAGATGAAATGAACATTGTGGACATTTTCAGCAAGTTGCAACATTGAAATAAAGAAAACACTTTTTCCATAAACAAGCTCTAAATCATGTTTGCACTCTGGATGTCCAATTTTTGCTTGCTGTCTATTTGAGATGAAATGAACATTGTGGACAATTTTCAGCAAGTTGCAGCATTGAAATACAGAAATAACCACTTTTCCATAAACAAGCTCTAAATCAATATTTGCTGCACCCTGGAAGTATTTTTTTGCAGAACTGTTTAAACTAGATTATAGGAACACTGTGGACAATTTCAGCAAGTTGCAGCATTGAAATACAGAAATAACCACTTTTCCATAAACAAGCTCTAAATCAATATTTGCTGCACCCTGGAAGTATTTTATTTGCAGAACTGTTTAAACTAGATTATAGGAACACTGTGGACAATTTCAGCAAGTTGCAGCATTGAAATACAGAAATAACCACTTTTCCATAAACAAGCTCTAAATCATGTTTGCTGCACTCTGGAAGTATTTTTTGCAGAACTGTTTAAACTAGATTATAGGAACACTGTGGACAATTTTCAGCAAGTTGCAACATTGAAATACAGAAATAACCACTTTTCCATAAACAAGCTCTAAATCATGTTTGCTGCACTCTGGAAGTATTTTGTTTGCAGAACTGTTTAAACTAGATTATAGGAACACTGTGGACAATTTTCAGCAAGTTGCAGCATTGAAATACAGAAAACACTTTTTTCCATAAACAAGCTCTAAATCATGTTTGATGCACTCTGGAAGTATTTTGTTTGCAGAACTGTTTAAACTAGATTATAGGGACACTGTGGACAATTTTCAGCAAGTTGCAGCATTGAAATACAGAAATAACCACTTTTCATAAACAAGCTCTAAATCATGTTTGATGCACTCTGGATGCAATTTTTTGCAGAACTGTTTAAACTAGATGATAGGAACACTGTGGACAATTTTCAGCAAGTTGCAGCATTGAAATACAGAAATAACCACTTTTCCATAAACAAGCTCTAAATCATATTTGCTGCACCCTGGAAGTATTTTTTGCAGAACTGTTTAAACTAGATGATAGGAACACTGTGGACAATTTTCAGCAAGTTGCAGCATTGAAATACAGAAAACACTTTTTCCATAAACAAGCTCTAAATCAATGTTTGCTGCACTCTGGAAGTATTTTTTTGCAGAACTGTTTAAACTAGATTATAGGAACACTGTGGACAATTTTCAGCAAGTTGCAGCATTGAAATACAGAAATAACCACTTTTCCATAAACAAGCTCTAAATCATGTTTGCTGCACTCTGGAAGTATTTTTTTTGCAGAACTGTTTAAACTAGATTATAGGAACACTGTGGACAATTTCAGCAAGTTGCAACATTGAAATACAGAAATAACCACTTTTCCATAAACAAGCTCTAAATCATGTTTGATGCACTCTGGATGTCCAATTTTGCTGTGCTGTCTATTTGAGATGAAATGAACATTGTGGACAGTTTTCAGCAAGTTGCAACATTGAAATACAGAAATAACCACTTTTCCATAAACAAGCTCTAAATCAATGTTTGCTGCACTCTGGAAGTATTTTTTTGCAGAACTGTTTAAACTAGATTATAGGAACACTGTGGACAATTTTCAGCAAGTTGCAGCATTGAAATACAGAAAACACTTTTTTCCATAAACAAGCTCTAAATCATGTTTGATGCACTCTGGATGTCCAATTTTTGCTGTGCTGTCTATTTAGATGATATGAACACTGTGGACAATTTTCAGCAAGTTGCAACATTGAAATACAGAAATAACCACTTTTCCATAAACAAGCTCTAAATCATGTTTGATGCACTCTGGATGTCCAATTTTGCTGTGCTGTCTATTTGAGATGAAATGAACATTGTGGACAGTTTTCAGCAAGTTGCAACATTGAAATACAGAATAACACTTTTCCATAAACAAGCTCTAAATCATGTTTGCACTCTGGAAGTAATTTTTTGCAGAACTGTTTAAACTAGATGAAATGAACACTGTGGACAATTTCAGCAAGTTGCAGCATTGAAATACAGAAATAACCACTTTTCCATAAACAAGCTCTAAATCATGTTTGCTGCACTCTGGAAGTATTTTGTTTGCAGAACTGTTTAAACTAGATTATAGGAACACTGTGGACAATTTTCAGCAAGTTGCAGCATTGAAATACAGAAATAACCACTTTTCCATAAACAAGCTCTAAATCAATATTTGCTGCACTCTGGAAGTATTTTTTTTGCAGAACTGTTTAAACTAGATTATAGGAACACTGTGGACAATTTTCAGCAAGTTGCAGCATTGAAATACAGAAATAACCACTTTTCCATAAACAAGCTCTAAATCATGTTTGATGCACTCTGGATGTCCATTTTTGCTGTGCTGTCTATTTGAGATGAAATGAACATTGTGGACAGTTTTCAGCAAGTTGCAACATTGAAATACAGAAATAACCACTTTTCCATAAACAAGCTCTAAATCAATATTTGCTGCACCCTGGAAGTATTTTATTTGCAGAACTGTTTAAACTAGATTATAGGAACACTGTGGACAATTTTCAGCAAGTTGCAGCATTGAAATACAGAAAACACTTTTTTCATAAACAAGCTCTAAATCATGTTTGATGCACTCTGGATGTCCAATTTTGCTGTGCTGTCTATTGAGATGAAATGAACATTGTGGACATTTTCAGCAAGTTGCAACATTGAAATACAGAAATAACCACTTTTCCATAAACAAGCTCTAAATCATGTTTGATGCACTCTGAATGTCCAATTTTTGCAGTGCTGTCTATTTGAGATGAAATGAACATTGTGGACAGTTTTCAGCAAGTTGCAACATTGAAATGAAATTTTTCCATAAACAAGCTCTAAATCATGTTTGCCACTCTGGATGTCCATTTTTGCTGTGCTGTCTATTTGAGATGAAATGAACATTGTGGACAATTTTCAGCAAGTTGCAGCATTGAAATACAGAAATAACCACTTTTCCATAAACAAGCTCTAAATCAATATTTGCTGCACCCTGGAAGTATTTTATTTGCAGAACTGTTTAAACTAGATTATAGGAACACTGTGGACAATTTTCAGCAAGTTGCAGCATTGAAATACAGAAATAACCACTTTTCCATAAACAAGCTCTAAATCAATATTGCTGCACTCTGGAAGTATTTTATTTGCAGAACTGTTTAAACTAGATTATAGGAACACTGTGGACAATTTCAGCAAGTTGCAGCATTGAAATACAGAAATAACCACTTTTCCATAAACAAGCTCTAAATCAATATTTGCTGCACCCTGGAAGTATTTTATTTGCAGAACTGTTTAAACTAGATTATAGGAACACTGTGGACAATTTTCAGCAAGTTGCAGCATTGAAATACAGAAATAACCACTTTTCCATAAACAAGCTCTAAATCATGTTTGCTGCACTCTGGAAGTATTTGTTTGCAGAACTGTTTAAACTAGATTATAGGAACACTGTGGACAATTTTCAGCAAGTTGCAGCATTGAAATACAGAAAACACTTTTTTCCATAAACAAGCTCTAAATCATGTTTGATGCACTCTGGAAGTATTTTGTTGCAGAACTGTTTAAACTAGATTATAGGGACACTGTGGACAATTTTCAGCAAGTTGCAGCATTGAAATACAGAAATAACCACTTTTCCATAAACAAGCTCTAAATCATGTTTGATGCACTCTGGATGTCCAATTTTGCTGTGCTGTCTATTTGAGAGAAATGAACATTGTGGACAATTTTCAGCAAGTTGCAACATTGAAATGCAGAAATAACCACTTTTCCATAAACAAGCTCTAAATCAATATTTGCTGCACCTGGAAGTATTTTATTTGCAGAACTGTTTAAACTAGATTATAGGAACACTGTGGACAATTTTCAGCAAGTTGCAGCATTGAAATACAGAAAACACTTTTCCATAAACAAGCTCTAAATCATGTTTGATGCACTCTGGAAGTATTTTGTTGCAGAACTGTTTAAACTAGATTATAGGGACACTGTGGACAATTTTCAGCAAGTTGCAGCATTGAAATACAGAAATAACCACTTTTCCATAAACAAGCTCTAAAATCATGTTTGATGCACTCTGGATGCAATTTTTTGCAGAACTGTTTAAACTAGATGATAGGAACACTGTGGACAATTTTCAGCAAGTTGCAACATTGAAATACAGAAATAACCACTTTTCCATAAACAAGCTCTAAATCATGTTTGATGCACTCTGGATGTCCAATTTTTGCTGTGCTGTCTATTTGAGATGAAATGAACATTTGGACAGTTTTCAGCAAGTTGCAACATTGAAATAAAGAAACACTTTTTCCATAAACAAGCTCTAAATCATGTTTGATGCACTCTGGATGTCCAATTTTGCTGTGCTGTCTATTTGAGATGAAATGAACATTGTGGACAGTTTTCAGCAAGTTGCAACATTGAAATACAGAAATAACCACTTTTCCATAAACAAGCTCTAAATCAATATTTGCTGCACCCTGGAAGTATTTTATTGCAGAACTGTTTAAACTAGATTATAGGAACACTGTGGACAATTTCAGCAAGTTGCAGCATTGAAATACAGAAATAACCACTTTTCCATAAACAAGCTCTAAATCAATGTTTGCTGCACTGGAAGTATTTTTTTGCAGAACTGTTTAAACTAGATTATAGGAACACTGTGGACAATTTCAGCAAGTTGCAGCATTGAAATACAGAAATAACCACTTTTCCATAAACAAGCTCTAAATCAATATTTGCTGCACCCTGGAGTATTTTATTGCAGAACTGTTTAAACTAGATTATAGGAACACTGTGGACAATTTTCAGCAAGTTGCAACATTGAAATACAGAAATAACCACTTTCCATAAACAAGCTCTAAATCATGTTTGCTGCACTCTGGAAGTATTTTGTTTGCAGAACTGTTTAAACTAGATTAGAGGACACTGTGGACAATTTTTCAGCAAGTTGCAACTTGCTGAAAATTGTCCACAGTGTCCTATAATCTAGTTAAAACAGTTCTGAAATAAAATACTTCCAGGGTGCAGCAAATATTGATTTAGAGCTTGTTTATGAAAAGTGGTTATTTCTGTATTTCAATGCTGCAACTTGCTGAAAATTGTCCACAGTGTTCCTATAATCTAGTTTAAACAGTTCTGCAAAAAAATACTTCCAGGTGCATCAAACATGATTTAGAGCTTGTTTATGGAAAAGTGGTTATTTCTGTATTTCAATGCTGCAACTTGCTGAAAATTGTCCACAGTGTCCTATATCTAGTTAAAACAGTTTGCCAAATAAAATACGTTCCAGGGTGCAGCGAAATATTGATTTAGAGCTTTTATGGAAAGTGGTTATTCTGAATTTCAATGTGCAACTTGCTGAAAACTGTCCACAATTGTTCATTTCATCTCAAATAGGACAGCACAGCAAAATGGACATCCAGAGTGCATCAAACATGATTTAGAGCTTGTTTATGAAAAGTGGTTATTCTGATTTCAATGTTGCAACTTGCTGAAAATGTCCCACAATGTTAATTTCATCTCAAATAGAAGCACAGCAAAAATTGGACATCCAGAGTGCATCAAACATGATTTAGAGCTTGTTATGGAAAAGTGGTTTATTTCTGTATTTCAATGTTTCAACTTGCTGAAATTGTCCACAGTGTTCCTATCATCTAGTTTAAACAGTTCTGGAAAAAACATTGCATCCAGAGTGCAATCCAAACGTGATTTTAGACCTTGGTTAAGGGAAAGTGGTTATTTCCGTATATCAATGCTGCAACTTGCTGAAAATTGTCCACAGTGTCCCTATAATCTAGTTTAAACAGTTTGCAAACAAAATACTTCCAGAGTGCATCAAACATGATTTAGAGCTTGTTTATGAAAAAAAGTGTTTTCTGTATGTCAATGCTGCAAACTTGCTGAAAATTGTCCACAGTGTTCCTATCATCTAGTTTAAACAGTTCTGCAAATAAAATACTTCCAGGGTGCAGCAATATTGATTTAGAGCTTGTTATGGAAAAGTCGTTTATTTCTGTATTTCAATGCTGCAACTTGCTGAAAATTGTCCACAGTGTTCCTATCATCTAGTTTAAACAGTTCTGGAAAAAACATTGCATCCAGAGTGCAATCAAACGTGATTTTAGACCTTGTTTAAGGAAAAGTGGTTATTTCTGTATATCAATGCTGCAACTTGCTGAAAATTGTCCACAGTGTCCCTATAATCTAGTTTAAACAGTTCTGCAAACAAAATACTTCCAGAGTGCATCAAACATGATTTAGAGCTTGTTTATGAAAAAAAAGTGTTTCTTATGTCAATGCTGCAACTTGCTGAAAATTGTCCACAGTGTTCCTATAATTTAGTTGACAACAGTTCTGCAAACAAAATACTTCCAGAGTGCAGCAAACATGATTTAGAACTTGTTTATGGAAAAGTGGTTATTTCTGTATTTCAATGTTGCAACCTTGCTGAAAATTGTCCACAGTGTTCCTATAATCTAGTTTAAACAGTTCTGCAAATAAACTACTTCCAGGTGGCAGCAAATATTGATTTAGAGCTTGTTTATGGAAAGTGGTTATTTCTGTATTTCAATGCTGCAACTTGCTGAAAATTGTCCACAGTGTTCCTATAATCTAGTTTAAACAGTTCTGCAAATAAAATACTTCCAGGGTCCAGCAAATATTGATTTAGAGCTTGTTTATGGAAAAGTCGTTATTTCTGTATTTCAATGCTGCAACTTGCTGAAAATTGTCCACAGTGTTCCTATAATCTAGTTTAAACAGTTCTGCAAATAAAATACTTCCAGGGTGCAGCAAATATTGATTTAGAGCTTGTTTATGGAAAAGTGGTTATTTCTGTATTTCAATGCTGCAACTTGCTGAAAATTGTCCACAATGTTCATTTCATCTCAAATAGACAGCACAGCAAAAATTGGACATCCAGAGTTGCAAACATGATTTAGAGCTTGTTTATGAAAAAAAAGTGTTTTCTTTATTTCAATGTTGCAACTTGCTGAAAACTGTCCACAATGTTAATTTCATCTTAAATAGACAGCACAGCAAAAATTGGACATTCAGAGTGCATCAAACATGATTTAGAGCTTGTTCATGGAAAAGTGGTTATTTCTGTATTCAATGTTGCAACTTTGCTGAAAACTGTCCACAATGTTCATTCATCTCAAATAGACAGCACAGCAAAAATTGGACATCCAGAGTGATCAAACATGATTTAGAGCTTGTTTATGAAAAAAAAGTGTTTTCTGTATTTCAATGCTGCAACTTGCTGAAAATTGTCCACAGTGTTCCTATAATCTAGTTTAAACTGTTCTGCAAATAAAATACTTCCAGGGTGCAGCAAATATTGATTTAGAGCTTGTTTATGGAAAAGTGGTTATTTCTGTATTTCAATGTTGCAACTTGCTGAAAACTGTCCACAATGTTCATTTCATCTCAAATAGACAGCACAGCAGAAATTGGACATCCGGAGTGCATCAAACATGATTTAGAGCTTGTTTATGGAAAAGTGGTTATTTCTGTATTTCAATGTTGCAACTTGCTGAAAATTGTCCACAGTGTTCCTATAATCTAGTTTAAACAGTTCTGCAAATAAAATACTTCCAGGGTGCAGCAAATTTTGATTTAGAGCTTGTTTATGGAAAAGTGGCTATTTCTGTATTTCAATGCTGCAACTTGCTGAAAATTGTCCACAGTGTTCCTATAATCTAGTTTTAACAGTTCTGCAAATAAAATACTTCCAGGGTGCAGCAAATATTGATTTAGAGCTTGTTTATGGAAAAGTGGTTATTTCTGTATTTCAATGCTGCAACTTGCTGAAAATTGTCCACAATGTTCATTTCATCTCAAATAGACAGCACAGCAAAAATTGGACATCCAGAGTGCAAACATGATTTAGAGCTTGTTTATGAAAAAAAAGTGTTTTCTTTATTTCAATGTTGCAACTTGCTGAAAACTGTCCACAATGTTAATTTCATCTTAAATAGACAGCACAGCAAAAATTGGACATTCAGAGTGCATCAAACATGATTTAGAGCTTGTTCATGGAAAAGTGGTTATTTCTGTATTTCAATGTTGCAACTTTGCTGAAAACTGTCCACAATGTTCATTTCATCTCAAATAGACAGCACAGCAAAAATTGGACATCCAGAGTGATCAAACATGATTTAGAGCTTGTTTATGAAAAAAAAGTGTTTTCTGTATTTCAATGCTGCAACTTGCTGAAAATTGTCCACAGTGTTCCTATAATCTAGTTTAAACTGTTCTGCAAATAAAATACTTCCAGGGTGCAGCAAATATTGATTTAGAGCTTGTTTATGGAAAAGTGGTTATTTCTGTATTTCAATGTTGCAACTTGCTGAAAACTGTCCACAATGTTCATTTCATCTCAAATAGACAGCACAGCAGAAATTGGACATCCGGAGTGCATCAAACATGATTTAGAGCTTGTTTATGGAAAAGTGGTTATTTCTGTATTTCAATGTTGCAACTTGCTGAAAATTGTCCACAGTGTTCCTATAATCTAGTTTAAACAGTTCTGCAAATAAAATACTTCCAGGGTGCAGCAAATTTTGATTTAGAGCTTGTTTATGGAAAAGTGGCTATTTCTGTATTTCAATGCTGCAACTTGCTGAAAATTGTCCACAGTGTTCCTATAATCTAGTTTAAACAGTTCTGCAAATAAAATACTTCCAGGGTGCAGCAAATTTTGATTTAGAGCTTGTTTATGAAAAAAAGTGTTTTCTGTATGTCAATGCTGCAACTTGCTGAAAATTGTCCACAGTGTTCCTATCATCTAGTTTAAACAGTTCTGCAAATAAAATACTTCCAGGGTGCAGCAAATATTGATTTAGAGCTTGTTTATGGAAAAGTCGTTATTTCTGTATTTCAATGCTGCAACTTGCTGAAAATTGTCCACAGTGTTCCTATCATCTAGTTTAAACAGTTCTGGAAAAAACATTGCATCCAGAGTGCAATCAAACGTGATTTTAGACCTTGTTTAAGGAAAAGTGGTTATTTCTGTATATCAATGCTGCAACTTGCTGAAAATTGTCCACAGTGTCCCTATAATCTAGTTTAAACAGTTCTGCAAACAAAATACTTCCAGAGTGCATCAAACATGATTTAGAGCTTGTTTATGAAAAAAAAGTGTTTTCTGTATGTCAATGCTGCAACTTGCTGAAAATTGTCCACAGTGTTCCTATAATTTAGTTTAAACAGTTCTGCAAACAAAATACTTCCAGAGTGCAGCAAACATGATTTAGAACTTGTTTATGGAAAAGTGGTTATTTCTGTATTTCAATGTTGCAACTTGCTGAAAATTGTCCACAGTGTTCCTATAATCTAGTTTAAACAGTTCTGCAAATAAACTACTTCCAGGGTGCAGCAAATATTGATTTAGAGCTTGTTTATGGAAAAGTGGTTATTTCTGTATTTCAATGCTGCAACTTGCTGAAAATTGTCCACAGTGTTCCTATAATCTAGTTTAAACAGTTCTGCAAATAAAATACTTCCAGGGTCCAGCAAATATTGATTTAGAGCTTGTTTATGGAAAAGTCGTTATTTCTGTATTTCAATGCTGCAACTTGCTGAAAATTGTCCACAGTGTTCCTATAATCTAGTTTAAACAGTTCTGCAAATAAAATACTTCCAGGGTGCAGCAAATATTGATTTAGAGCTTGTTTATGGAAAAGTGGTTATTTCTGTATTTCAATGCTGCAACTTGCTGAAAATTGTCCACAATGTTCATTTCATCTCAAATAGACAGCACAGCAAAAATTGGACATCCAGAGTGCAAACATGATTTAGAGCTTGTTTATGAAAAAAAGTGTTTTCTTTATTTCAATGTTGCAACTTGCTGAAAACTGTCCACAATGTTAATTTCATCTTAAATAGACAGCACAGCAAAAATTGGACATTCAGAGTGCATCAAACATGATTTAGAGCTTGTTCATGGAAAAGTGGTTATTTCTGTATTTCAATGTTGCAACTTTGCTGAAAACTGTCCACAATGTTCATTTCATCTCAAATAGACAGCACAGCAAAAATTGGACATCCAGAGTGATCAAACATGATTTAGAGCTTGTTTATGAAAAAAAAGTGTTTTCTGTATTTCAATGCTGCAACTTGCTGAAAATTGTCCACAGTGTTCCTATAATCTAGTTTAAACTGTTCTGCAAATAAAATACTTCCAGGGTGCAGCAAATATTGATTTAGAGCTTGTTTATGGAAAAGTGGTTATTTCTGTATTTCAATGTTGCAACTTGCTGAAAACTGTCCACAATGTTCATTTCATCTCAAATAGACAGCACAGCAGAAATTGGACATCCGGAGTGCATCAAACATGATTTAGAGCTTGTTTATGGAAAAGTGGTTATTTCTGTATTTCAATGTTGCAACTTGCTGAAAATTGTCCACAGTGTTCCTATAATCTAGTTTAAACAGTTCTGCAAATAAAATACTTCCAGGGTGCAGCAAATTTTGATTTAGAGCTTGTTTATGGAAAAGTGGCTATTTCTGTATTTCAATGCTGCAACTTGCTGAAAATTGTCCACAGTGTTCCTATAATCTAGTTTTAACAGTTCTGCAAATAAAATACTTCCAGGGTGCAGCAAATATTGATTTAGAGCTTGTTTATGGAAAAGTCGTTATTTCTGTATTTCAATGCTGCAACTTGCTGAAAATTGTCCACAGTGTTCCTATCATCTAGTTTAAACAGTTCTGGAAAAAACATTGCATCCAGAGTGCAATCAAACGTGATTTTAGACCTTGTTTAAGGAAAAGTGGTTATTTCTGTATATCAATGCTGCAACTTGCTGAAAATTGTCCACAGTGTTCCTATAATTTAGTTTAAACAGTTCTGCAAACAAAATACTTCCAGAGTGCAGCAAACATGATTTAGAACTTGTTTATGGAAAAGTGGTTATTTCTGTATTTCAATGTTGCAACTTGCTGAAAATTGTCCACAGTGTTCCTATAATCTAGTTTAAACAGTTCTGCAAATAAAATACTTCCAGGGTCCAGCAAATATTGATTTAGAGCTTGTTTATGGAAAAGTCGTTATTTCTGTATTTCAATGCTGCAACTTGCTGAAAATTGTCCACAGTGTTCCTATAATCTAGTTTAAACAGTTCTGCAAATAAAATACTTCCAGGGTGCAGCAAATATTGATTTAGAGCTTGTTTATGGAAAAGTGGTTATTTCTGTATTTCAATGCTGCAACTTGCTGAAAATTGTCCACAATGTTCATTTCATCTCAAATAGACAGCACAGCAAAAATTGGACATCCAGAGTGCAAACATGATTTAGAGCTTGTTTATGAAAAAAAGTGTTTTCTTTATTTCAATGTTGCAACTTGCTGAAAACTGTCCACAATGTTAATTTCATCTTAAATAGACAGCACAGCAAAAATTGGACATTCAGAGTGCATCAAACATGATTTAGAGCTTGTTCATGGAAAAGTGGTTATTTCTGTATTTCAATGTTGCAACTTTGCTGAAAACTGTCCACAATGTTCATTTCATCTCAAATAGACAGCACAGCAAAAATTGGACATCCAGAGTGATCAAACATGATTTAGAGCTTGTTTATGAAAAAAAAGTGTTTTCTGTATTTCAATGCTGCAACTTGCTGAAAATTGTCCACAGTGTTCCTATAATCTAGTTTAAACTGTTCTGCAAATAAAATACTTCCAGGGTGCAGCAAATATTGATTTAGAGCTTGTTTATGGAAAAGTGGTTATTTCTGTATTTCAATGTTGCAACTTGCTGAAAACTGTCCACAATGTTCATTTCATCTCAAATAGACAGCACAGCAGAAATTGGACATCCGGAGTGCATCAAACATGATTTAGAGCTTGTTTATGGAAAAGTGGTTATTTCTGAATTTCAATGTTGCAACTTGCTGAAAACTGTCCACAATGTTCATTTCATCTCAAATAGACAGCACAGCAAAAATTGGACATCCAGAGTGCATCAAACATGATTTAGAGCTTGTTTATGAAAAAAAAGTGTTTCTTTATTTCAATGTTGCAACTTGCTGAAAACTGTCCACAATGTTAATTTCATCTCAAATAGACAGCACAGCAAAAATTGGACATCCAGAGTGCATCAAACATGATTTAGAGCTTGTTTATGGAAAAGTGGTTATTTCTGTATTTCAATGTTTCAACTTGCTGAAAATTGTCCACAGTGTTCCTATCATCTAGTTTAAACAGTTCTGGAAAAAACATTGCATCCAGAGTGCAATCAAACGTGATTTTAGACCTTGTTTAAGGAAAAGTGGTTATTTCCGTATATCAATGCTGCAACTTGCTGAAAATTGTCCACAGTGTCCCTATAATCTAGTTTAAACAGTTCTGCAAACAAAATACTTCCAGAGTGCATCAAACATGATTTAGAGCTTGTTTATGAAAAAAAGTGTTTTCTGTATGTCAATGCTGCAACTTGCTGAAAATTGTCCACAGTGTTCCTATCATCTAGTTTAAACAGTTCTGCAAATAAAATACTTCCAGGGTGCAGCAAATATTGATTTAGAGCTTGTTTATGGAAAAGTCGTTATTTCTGTATTTCAATGCTGCAACTTGCTGAAAATTGTCCACAGTGTTCCTATCATCTAGTTTAAACAGTTCTGGAAAAAACATTGCATCCAGAGTGCAATCAAACGTGATTTTAGACCTTGTTTAAGGAAAAGTGGTTATTTCTGTATATCAATGCTGCAACTTGCTGAAAATTGTCCACAGTGTCCCTATAATCTAGTTTAAACAGTTCTGCAAACAAAATACTTCCAGAGTGCATCAAACATGATTTAGAGCTTGTTTATGAAAAAAAAGTGTTTTCTGTATGTCAATGCTGCAACTTGCTGAAAATTGTCCACAGTGTTCCTATAATTTAGTTTAAACAGTTCTGCAAACAAAATACTTCCAGAGTGCAGCAAACATGATTTAGAACTTGTTTATGGAAAAGTGGTTATTTCTGTATTTCAATGTTGCAACTTGCTGAAAATTGTCCACAGTGTTCCTATAATCTAGTTTAAACAGTTCTGCAAATAAACTACTTCCAGGGTGCAGCAAATATTGATTTAGAGCTTGTTTATGGAAAAGTGGTTATTTCTGTATTTCAATGCTGCAACTTGCTGAAAATTGTCCACAGTGTTCCTATAATCTAGTTTAAACAGTTCTGCAAATAAAATACTTCCAGGGTCCAGCAAATATTGATTTAGAGCTTGTTTATGGAAAAGTCGTTATTTCTGTATTTCAATGCTGCAACTTGCTGAAAATTGTCCACAGTGTTCCTATAATCTAGTTTAAACAGTTCTGCAAATAAAATACTTCCAGGGTGCAGCAAATATTGATTTAGAGCTTGTTTATGGAAAAGTGGTTATTTCTGTATTTCAATGCTGCAACTTGCTGAAAATTGTCCACAATGTTCATTTCATCTCAAATAGACAGCACAGCAAAAATTGGACATCCAGAGTGCAAACATGATTTAGAGCTTGTTTATGAAAAAAAAGTGTTTTCTTTATTTCAATGTTGCAACTTGCTGAAAACTGTCCACAATGTTAATTTCATCTTAAATAGACAGCACAGCAAAAATTGGACATTCAGAGTGCATCAAACATGATTTAGAGCTTGTTCATGGAAAAGTGGTTATTTCTGTATTTCAATGTTGCAACTTTGCTGAAAACTGTCCACAATGTTCATTTCATCTCAAATAGACAGCACAGCAAAAATTGGACATCCAGAGTGATCAAACATGATTTAGAGCTTGTTTATGAAAAAAAAGTGTTTTCTGTATTTCAATGCTGCAACTTGCTGAAAATTGTCCACAGTGTTCCTATAATCTAGTTTAAACTGTTCTGCAAATAAAATACTTCCAGGGTGCAGCAAATATTGATTTAGAGCTTGTTTATGGAAAAGTGGTTATTTCTGTATTTCAATGTTGCAACTTGCTGAAAACTGTCCACAATGTTCATTTCATCTCAAATAGACAGCACAGCAGAAATTGGACATCCGGAGTGCATCAAACATGATTTAGAGCTTGTTTATGGAAAAGTGGTTATTTCTGTATTTCAATGTTGCAACTTGCTGAAAATTGTCCACAGTGTTCCTATAATCTAGTTTAAACAGTTCTGCAAATAAAATACTTCCAGGGTGCAGCAAATATTGATTTAGAGCTTGTTTATGGAAAAGTGGCTATTTCTGTATTTCAATGCTGCAACTTGCTGAAAATTGTCCACAGTGTTCCTATAATCTAGTTTTAACAGTTCTGCAAATAAAATACTTCCAGGGTGCAGCAAATATTGATTTAGAGCTTGTTTATGGAAAAGTCGTTATTTCTGTATTTCAATGCTGCAACTTGCTGAAAATTGTCCACAGTGTTCCTATCATCTAGTTTAAACAGTTCTGGAAAAAAACATTGCATCCAGAGTGCAATCAAACGTGATTTTAGACCTTGTTTAAGGAAAAGTGGTTATTTCTGTATATCAATGCTGCAACTTGCTGAAAATTGTCCACAGTGTCCCTATAATCTAGTTTAAACAGTTCTGCAAACAAAATACTTCCAGAGTGCATCAAACATGATTTAGAGCTTGTTTATGAAAAAAAAGTGTTTTCTGTATGTCAATGCTGCAACTTGCTGAAAATTGTCCACAGTGTTCCTATAATTTAGTTTAAACAGTTCTGCAAACAAAATACTTCCAGAGTGCAGCAAACATGATTTAGAACTTGTTTATGGAAAAGTGGTTATTTCTGTATTTCAATGTTGCAACTTGCTGAAAATTGTCCACAGTGTTCCTATAATCTAGTTTAAACAGTTCTGCAAATAAACTACTTCCAGGGTGCAGCAAATATTGATTTAGAGCTTGTTTATGGAAAAGTGGTTATTTCTGTATTTCAATGCTGCAACTTGCTGAAAATTGTCCACAGTGTTCCTATAATCTAGTTTAAACAGTTCTGCAAATAAAATACTTCCAGGGTCCAGCAAATATTGATTTAGAGCTTGTTTATGGAAAAGTCGTTATTTCTGTATTTCAATGCTGCAACTTGCTGAAAATTGTCCACAGTGTTCCTATAATCTAGTTTAAACAGTTCTGCAAATAAAATACTTCCAGGGTGCAGCAAATATTGATTTAGAGCTTGTTTATGGAAAAGTGGTTATTTCTGTATTTCAATGCTGCAACTTGCTGAAAATTGTCCACAATGTTCATTTCATCTCAAATAGACAGCACAGCAAAAATTGGACATCCAGAGTGCAAACATGATTTAGAGCTTGTTTATGAAAAAAAAGTGTTTTCTTTATTTCAATGTTGCAACTTGCTGAAAACTGTCCACAATGTTAATTTCATCTTAAATAGACAGCACAGCAAAAATTGGACATTCAGAGTGCATCAAACATGATTTAGAGCTTGTTCATGGAAAAGTGGTTATTTCTGTATTTCAATGTTGCAACTTTGCTGAAAACTGTCCACAATGTTCATTTCATCTCAAATAGACAGCACAGCAAAAATTGGACATCCAGAGTGATCAAACATGATTTAGAGCTTGTTTATGAAAAAAAAGTGTTTTCTGTATTTCAATGCTGCAACTTGCTGAAAATTGTCCACAGTGTTCCTATAATCTAGTTTAAACTGTTCTGCAAATAAAATACTTCCAGGGTGCAGCAAATATTGATTTAGAGCTTGTTTATGGAAAAGTGGTTATTTCTGTATTTCAATGTTGCAACTTGCTGAAAACTGTCCACAATGTTCATTTCATCTCAAATAGACAGCACAGCAGAAATTGGACATCCGGAGTGCATCAAACATGATTTAGAGCTTGTTTATGGAAAAGTGGTTATTTCTGTATTTCAATGTTGCAACTTGCTGAAAATTGTCCACAGTGTTCCTATAATCTAGTTTAAACAGTTCTGCAAATAAAATACTTCCAGGGTGCAGCAAATATTGATTTAGAGCTTGTTTATGGAAAAGTGGCTATTTCTGTATTTCAATGCTGCAACTTGCTGAAAATTGTCCACAGTGTTCCTATAATCTAGTTTTAACAGTTCTGCAAATAAAATACTTCCAGGGTGCAGCAAATATTGATTTAGAGCTTGTTTATGGAAAAGTCGTTATTTCTGTATTTCAATGCTGCAACTTGCTGAAAATTGTCCACAGTGTTCCTATCATCTAGTTTAAACAGTTCTGGAAAAAAACATTGCATCCAGAGTGCAATCAAACGTGATTTTAGACCTTGTTTAAGGAAAAGTGGTTATTTCTGTATATCAATGCTGCAACTTGCTGAAAATTGTCCACAGTGTCCCTATAATCTAGTTTAAACAGTTCTGCAAACAAAATACTTCCAGAGTGCATCAAACATGATTTAGAGCTTGTTTATGAAAAAAAAGTGTTTTCTGTATGTCAATGCTGCAACTTGCTGAAAATTGTCCACAGTGTTCCTATAATTTAGTTTAAACAGTTCTGCAAACAAAATACTTCCAGAGTGCAGCAAACATGATTTAGAACTTGTTTATGGAAAAGTGGTTATTTCTGTATTTCAATGTTGCAACTTGCTGAAAATTGTCCACAGTGTTCCTATAATCTAGTTTAAACAGTTCTGCAAATAAACTACTTCCAGGGTGCAGCAAATATTGATTTAGAGCTTGTTTATGGAAAAGTGGTTATTTCTGTATTTCAATGCTGCAACTTGCTGAAAATTGTCCACAGTGTTCCTATAATCTAGTTTAAACAGTTCTGCAAATAAAATACTTCCAGGGTCCAGCAAATATTGATTTAGAGCTTGTTTATGGAAAAGTCGTTATTTCTGTATTTCAATGCTGCAACTTGCTGAAAATTGTCCACAGTGTTCCTATAATCTAGTTTAAACAGTTCTGCAAATAAAATACTTCCAGGGTGCAGCAAATATTGATTTAGAGCTTGTTTATGGAAAAGTGGTTATTTCTGTATTTCAATGCTGCAACTTGCTGAAAATTGTCCACAATGTTCATTTCATCTCAAATAGACAGCACAGCAAAAATTGGACATCCAGAGTGCAAACATGATTTAGAGCTTGTTTATGAAAAAAAAGTGTTTTCTTTATTTCAATGTTGCAACTTGCTGAAAACTGTCCACAATGTTAATTTCATCTTAAATAGACAGCACAGCAAAAATTGGACATTCAGAGTGCATCAAACATGATTTAGAGCTTGTTCATGGAAAAGTGGTTATTTCTGTATTTCAATGTTGCAACTTTGCTGAAAACTGTCCACAATGTTCATTTCATCTCAAATAGACAGCACAGCAAAAATTGGACATCCAGAGTGATCAAACATGATTTAGAGCTTGTTTATGAAAAAAAAGTGTTTTCTGTATTTCAATGCTGCAACTTGCTGAAAATTGTCCACAGTGTTCCTATAATCTAGTTTAAACTGTTCTGCAAATAAAATACTTCCAGGGTGCAGCAAATATTGATTTAGAGCTTGTTTATGGAAAAGTGGTTATTTCTGTATTTCAATGTTGCAACTTGCTGAAAACTGTCCACAATGTTCATTTCATCTCAAATAGACAGCACAGCAGAAATTGGACATCCGGAGTGCATCAAACATGATTTAGAGCTTGTTTATGGAAAAGTGGTTATTTCAGTATTTCAATGCTGCAACTTGCTGAAAATTGTCCACAGTGTTCCTATCATCTAGTTTAAACAGTTCTGGAAAAAACATTGCATCCAGAGTGCAATCAAACGTGATTTTAGACCTTGTTTAAGGAAAAGTGGTTATTTCTGTATATCAATGCTGCAACTTGCTGAAAATTGTCCACAGTGTCCCTATAATCTAGTTTAA
Source organism: Oncorhynchus kisutch (assembly GCF_002021735.2). Lineage (NCBI taxonomy): Eukaryota > Metazoa > Chordata > Actinopteri > Salmoniformes > Salmonidae > Oncorhynchus > Oncorhynchus kisutch. The sequence goes on along the minus strand of NW_022264206.1, from coordinate 7,469 downwards.
ACAGTTCTGCAAACAAAATACTTCCAGAGTGCATCAAACATGATTTAGAGGTTGTTTATGAAAAAAAAGTGTTTTCTGTATGTCAATGCTGCAACTTGCTGAAAATTGTCCACAGTGTTCCTATAATTTAGTTTAAACAGTTCTGCAAACAAAATACTTCCAGAGTGCAGCAAACATGATTTAGAACTTGTTTATGGAAAAGTGGATATTTCTGTATTTCAATGTTGCAACTTGCTGAAAATTGTCCACAGTGTTCCTATAATCTAGTTTAAACAGTTCTGCAAATAAAATACTTCCAGGGTGCAGCAAATATTGATTTAGAGCTTGTTTATGGAAAAGTGGTTACTTCTGCATTTCAATGTTGCAACTTGCTGAAAACTGTCCACAATGTTCATTTCATCTCAAATAGACAGCACAGCAAAAATTAGACATCCAGAGTGCAAACATGATTTAGAGCTTGTTTATGAAAAAAAAAGTGTTTTCTTTATTTCAATGTTGCAACTTGCTGAAAACTGTCCACAATGTTAATTTCATCTCAAAAATACAGCACAGCAAAAATTGGACATCCAGAGTGCATCAAACATGATTTAGAGCTTGTTTATGGAAAAGTGGTTATTTCTGTATTTCAATGTTGCAACTTTGCTGAAAACTGTCCACAATGTTCATTTAATCTCAAATAGACAGCACAGCAAAAATTGGACATCCAGAGTGATCAAACATGATTTAGAGCTTGTTTATGAAAAAAAAGTGTTTTCTGTATTTCAATGCTGCAACTTGCTGAAAATTGTCCACAGTGTCTATATTATCTAGTTTAAACAGTTCTGCAAACAAAATACTTCCAGAGTGCATCAAACATGATTTAGAGCTTGTTTATGAAAAAAAAAGTGTTTTCTGTATGTCAATGCTGCAACTTGCTGAAAATTGTCCACAGTGTTCCTATCATCTAGTTTAAACAGTTCTGGAAAAACATTGCATCCAGAGTGCAATCAAACATGGTTTTAGACCTTGTTTATGGAAAAGTGGTTATTTCTGTATTTCAATGTTGCAACTTGCTGAAAATTGTCCACAGTGTTCCTATAATCTAGTTTAAACAGTTCTGCAAATAAAATACTTACAGGGTGCAGCAAATATTGATTTAGAGCTTGTTTATGGAAAAGTGGTTATTTCTGTATTTCAATGCTGCAACTTGCTGAAAATTGTCCACAGTGTTCCTATCATCTAGTTTAAACAGTTCTGGAAAAAACATTGCATCCAGAGTGCAATCAAACATGATTTTAGACCTTGTTTAAGGAAAAGTGGTTATTTCTGTATATCAATGCTGCAACTTGCTGAAAATTGTCCACAGTGTTCCTATCATCTAGTTTAAACAGTTCTGGAAAAACATTGCATCCAGAGTGCAATCAAACATGATTTTAGACGTTGTTTATGGAAAAGTGGTTATTTCTGTATTTCAATGCTGCAACTTGCTGAAAAATTTCCACAGTGTCCCTATAATTTAGTTTAAACAGTTCTGCAAACAAAATACTTCCAGAGTGCAGCAAACATGATTTAGAACTTGTTTATGGAAAAGTGGTTATTTCTGTATTTCAATGTAGCAACTTGCTGAAAATTGTCCACAGTGTTCCTATAATCTAGTTTAAACTGTTCTGCAAATAAAATACTTCCAGGGTGCAGCAAATATTGATTTAGAGCTTGTTTATGGAAAAGTGGTTATTTCTGTATTTCAATGTTGCAACTTGCTGAAAACTGTCCACAATGTTCATTTCATCTCAAATAGACAGCACAGCAAAAATTGGACATCCAGAGTGCATCAAACATGATTTAGAGCTTGTTTATGGAAAAGTGGTTATTTCAGTATTTCAATGCTGCAACTTGCTGAAAATTGTCCACAGTGTTCCTATAATCTAGTTTAAACTGTTCTGCAAATAAAATACTTCCAGGGTGCAGCAAATATTGATTTAGAGCTTGTTTATGGAAAAGTGGTTATTTCTGTATTTCAATGCTGCAACTTGCTGAAAATTGTCCACAGTGTTCCTATCATCTAGTTTAAACAGTTCTGGAAAGAACATTGCATCCAGAGTGCAATCAAACATGATTTTAGACCTTGTTTAAGGAAAAGTGGTTATTTCTGTATATCAATGCTGCAACTTGCTGAAAATTGTCCACAGTTTCTATATTATCTAGTTTAAACAGTTCTGCAAACAAAATACTTCCAGAGTGCAGCAAACATGATTTAGAACTTGTTTATGGAAAAGTGGATATTTCTGTATTTCAATGTTGCAACTTGCTGAAAATTGTCCACAGTGTTCCTATAATCTAGTTTAAACAGTTCTGCAAATAAAATACTTCCAGGGTGCAGCAAATATTGATTTAGAGCTTGTTTATGGAAAAGTGGTTATTTCTGTATTTCAATGCTGCAACTTGCTGAAAATTGTCCACAGTGTTCCTATAATCTAGTTTAAACAGTTCTGCAAATAAAATACTTCCAGGGTGCAGCAAATATTGATTTAGAGCTTGTTTATGGAAAAGTGGTTATTTCTGTATTTCAATGCTGCAACTTGCTGAAAATTGTCCACAGTGTTCCTATAATCTAGTTTAAACAGTTCTGCAAATAGAATACTTCCAGGGTGCAGCAAATATTGATTTAGAGCTTGTTTATGGAAAAGTGGTTATTTCTGTATTTCAATGCTGCAACTTGCTGAAAATTGTCCACAGTGTTCCTATAATCTAGTTTAAACAGTTCTGCAAATAAAATACTTCCAGGGTGCAGCAAATATTGATTTAGAGCTTGTTTATGGAAAAGTGGTTATTTCTGTATGTCAATGCTGCAACTTGCTGAAAATTGTCCACAGTGTTCCTATCATCTAGTTTAAACAGTTCTGGAAAAAACATTGCATCCAGAGTGCAATCAAACATGATTTTAGACCTTGTTTATGGAAAAGTGGTTATTTCTGTATTTCAATGCTGCAACTTGCTGAAAATTGTCCACAGTGTCCCTATACTTTAGTTTAAACAGTTCTGCAAACAAAATACTTCCAGAGTGCAGCAAACATGATTTAGAACTTGTTTATGGAAAAGTGGTTATTTCTGTATTTCAATGTTGCAACTTGCTGAAAATTGTCCACAGTGTTCCTATAATCTAGTTTAAACAGTTCTGCAAATAAAATACTTCCAGGGTGCAGCAAATATTGATTTAGAGCTTGTTTATGGAAAAGTGGTTATTTCTGCATTTCAATGCTGCAACTTGCTGAAAATTGTCCACAGTGTTCCTATAATCTAGTTTAAACAGTTCTGCAAATAAAATTGCATCCAGGGTGCAGCAATACTTGATTTAGAGCCTTGTTTAATGGAAAAGTGGTTATTTCTGTATATTCAATGCTGCAACTTGCTGAAAATTGTCCACAGTGTTCCCTATAATCTAGTTTAAACAGTTCTGCAAATAAAATACTTCCAGGGTGCAGCAAACATGATTTAGAGCTTGTTTATGAAAAAAAAGTGTTTTCTGTATGTCAATGCTGCAACTTGCTGAAAATTGTCCACAGTGTTCCTATAATTTAGTTTAAACCAGTTCTGCAAACAAAATACTTCCAGAGTGCAGCAAACATGATTTAGAACTTGTTTATGGAAAAGTGGTTATTTCTGTATTTCAATGTTGCAACTTGCTGAAAATTGTCCACAGTGTTCCTATAATCTAGTTTAAACAGTTCTGCAAATAAACTACTTCCAGGGTGCAGCAAATATTGATTTAGAGCTTGTTTATGGAAAAGTGGTTATTTCTGTATTTCAATGCTGCAACTTGCTGAAAATTGTCCACAGTGTTCCTATAATCTAGTTTAAACAGTTCTGCAAATAAAATACTTCCAGGGTCCAGCAAATATTGATTTAGAGCTTGTTTATGGAAAAGTCGTTATTTCTGTATTTCAATGCTGCAACTTGCTGAAAATTGTCCACAGTGTTCCTATAATCTAGTTTAAACAGTTCTGCAAATAAAATACTTCCAGGGTGCAGCAAATATTGATTTAGAGCTTGTTTATGGAAAAGTGGTTATTTCTGTATTTCAATGCTGCAACTTGCTGAAAATTGTCCACAATGTTCATTTCATCTCAAATAGACAGCACAGCAAAAATTGGACATCCAGAGTGCAAACATGATTTAGAGCTTGTTTATGAAAAAAAGTGTTTTCTTTATTTCAATGTTGCAACTTGCTTGAAAACTGTCCACAATGTTAATTTCATCTTAAATAGACAGCACAGCAAAAATTGGACATTCAGAGTGCATCAAACATGATTTAGAGCTTGTTCATGGAAAAGTGGTTATTTCTGTATTTCAATGTTGCAACTTTGCTGAAAACTGTCCACAATGTTCATTTCATCTCAAATAGACAGCACAGCAAAAATTGGACATCCAGAGTGATCAAACATGATTTAGAGCTTGTTTATGAAAAAAAAGTGTTTCTGTATTTCAATGCTGCAACTTGCTGAAAATTGTCCACAGTGTTCCTATAATCTAGTTTAAACTGTTCTGCAAATAAAATACTTCCAGGGTGCAGCAAATATTGATTTAGAGCTTGTTTATGGAAAAGTGGTTATTTCTGTATTTCAATGTTTGCAACTTGCTGAAAACTGTCCACAATGTTCATTTCATCTCAAATAGACAGCACAGCAGAAATTGGACATCCGGAGTGCATCAAACATGATTTAGAGCTTGTTTATGGAAAAGTGGTTATTCAGTATTTCAATGCTGCAACTTGCTGAAAATTGTCCACAGTGTTCCTATCATCTAGTTTAAACAGTTCTGGAAAAACATTGCATCCAGAGTGCAATCAAACGTGATTTTAGACCTTGTTTAAGGAAAAGTGGTTATTTCTGTATATCAATGCTGCAACTTGCTGAAAATTGTCCACAGTGTCCCTCTATAATCTAGTTAAACAGTTCTGCAAACAAATACTTCCAGAGTGCATCAAACATGATTTAGAGCTTGTTTATGAAAAAAGTGTTTTCTGTATTTCAATGCTGCAACTTGCTGAAAATTGTCCACAGTGTTCCTATAATCTAGTTTAAACAGTTCTGCAAACAAAATACTTCCAGAGTGCAGCAAACATGATTTAGAGCTTGTTTATGGAAAAGTGGTTATTTCTGTATTTCAATGCTGCAACTTGCTGAAAATTGTCCACAGTGTTCCTATAATCTAGTTTAAACAGTTCTGCATAAAATACTTCCAGGGTGCAGCAAATATTGATTTAGAGCTTTTTTATGGAAAAGTGGTTATTCTGTATTTCAATGCTGCAACTTGCTGAAAATTGTCCACAGTGTTCCTATAATCTTTTTAAACAGTTCTGCAAAAAAATACTTCCAGAGTGCAAACATGATTTAGAGCTTGTTATGAAAAAAAAGTGTTTTCTGTATTTCAATGTTGCAACTTGCTGAAAATTGTCCACAGTGTTAATATCAGTTCAAAAACAGCAGCAAAAATACATCCAGGAGTGCATCAAACATGATTTAGAGCTTGTTTATGGAAAAGTGGTTATTTCTGTATTCAATGCTGCAACTTGCTGAAAATTGTCCACAGTGTTCATTTAATCAAATAAACAGCACAGCAAAAAATTACATCCAGAGTGCATCAAACATGATTTAGAGCTTGTTTATGGAAAAAGTGGTTATTTCTGTATTTCAATGCTGCAACTTGCTGAAAAATGTCCACAGTGTCTATATTATCTAGTTAAACAGTTCTGCAAACAAAAATTCAGAGTGCATCAAACATGATTTAGAGCTTGTTTATGGAAAAAGTGGGTTTCTGTATTTCAATGCTGCAACTTGCTGAAAATTGTCCACAGTGTTCCTATCATCTAGTTTAAACAGTTCTGCAAAAAAAATTGCATCCAGAGTGCATCAAACATGATTTAGAGCTTGTTTATGGAAAAAGTGGTTATTTCTGTATTTCAATGCTGCAACTTGCTGAAAATTGTCCACAGTGTTCCTATATCTAGTTTAAACAGTTCTGCAAATAAAATACTTCCAGGTGCAGCAAATATTGATTTAGAGCTTGTTTATGGAAAAGTGGTTATTTCTGTATTTCAATGCTGCAACTTGCTGAAAATTGTCCACAGTGTCCTATAATCTAGTTTTTAACAGTTCTGCAAAAAAATACATCCAGAGTGCATCAAACATGATTTAGAGCTTGTTTATGGAAAAGTGGTATTTCTGTATTTCAATGCTGCAACTTGCTGAAAATTGTCCACAGTGTTCCTATCATCTAGTTTAAACAGTTCTGGAAAAAATTGCATCCAGAGTGCATCAACATGATTTTAGACTTGTTTAGGAAAAGTGGTTATTTGTATTTCAATGCTGCAACTTGCTGAAAATTGTCCACAGTGTCCCTATAATTTAGTTTAAACAGTTCTGCAAACAAAATACTTCCAGAGTGCAGCAAACATGATTTAGAACTTGTTTATGGAAAAGTGGTTATTCTGTATTTCAATGTGCAACTTGCTGAAAATTGTCCACAGTGTTCCTATAATCTAGTTTAAACAGTTCTGCAAATAAAATACTTCCAGGTGCAGCAAATATTGATTTAGAGCTTGTTATGGAAAAGTGGTTATTTCTGTATTTCAATGTTGCAACTTGCTGAAACTGTCCACAAGTTCATTTCATCTTAAACAGACTGCACAGCAAAATTACATCCAGAGTGCATCAAACATGATTTAGAGCTTGTTTATGGAAAAGTGGTATTTCTGTATTCAATGCTGCAACTTGCTGAAATTGTCCACAGTGTTCCTATAATCTAGTTTAAAAGTTCTGCAAAAAAATACTCCAGAGTGCAAAACATGATTTAGAGCTTGTTTATGGAAAAGTGGTTATTCTGTATTTCAATGCTGCAACTTGCTGAAAATTGTCCACAGTGTTCCTATAATCTAGTTTAAACAGTTCTGCAAATAAAATACTTCCAGAGTGCAGCAAAAACATGATTTAGACTTGTTAATGGAAAAGTGGTTATTTCTGTATTCAATGCTGCAACTTGCTGAAAATTGTCCACAGTGTTCCTATAATCTAGTTTCAAACAGTTCTGCAAACAAAATACTTCCAGAGTGCAGCAAACATATTTAGACTTGTATGAAAAGTGGTTATTCTGTATTTCAATGCTTGCAACTTGCTGAAAAATTGTCCACAGTGTTCCTATATCTAGTTTAAACAGTTCTTGCAAATAAAATACTTCCAGGGTGCAGCAAATATTGATTTAGAGCTTGTTTATGGAAAAGTGGTTATTCTGTATTTCAATGCTGCAACTTGCTGGAAAATGTCCACAGTTGTTCCTATAATCTAGTTTAAACAGTTCTGCAAAAAAATACTTCCAGGTGCATCAAACATGATTTAGAGCTTGTTTATGGAAAAGTGGTTATTTCTGTATTTCAATGCTGCAACTTGCTGGAAATTGTCCATCAGTTGTTAATAAATCTAGTTTAAACAGTTCTG
>NW_022264205.1:0-33266 GCF_002021735.2 Oncorhynchus kisutch | reverse complement strand
GGTGCTTATTTCTGCATTTCAATGTTGTAACTTGCTGAAAACAGTCTACAGTGTTTTCATAACACTCGAATAACACAACCAAAAAATGGGACATCCAGAGTGCATCAAACATGATTTAGAGCTTGTTTATGGAAAAGTGCTTATTTCTGCATTCAATGTGTGCAACTTGCTGAAAACTGTCCACGGGTTCATTTCATCTCAACTAGACACAGCACAGCAAAAATTGGACATCCAGAGTGCATCAAACATGATTTAGAGCTTGTTTATGGAAAAGTGCTTATTTCTGCATTTCAATGTTGCAACTTGCTGAAAACAGTCCACAGTGTTTTCAACATCTCGAATAAACATAACAAAAACATTTGGAATCCAGAGTGCATCAAACATGATTTAGAGCTTGTTTATGGAAAAGTGCTTATTTCTGCATTTCAATGTTGCAACTTGCTGAAAACTGTCCACGGTGTTCATTTCATCTCAACTAGACACAGCACAGCAAAAATTGGACATCCAGAGTGCATCAAACATGATTTAGAGCTTGTTTATGGAAAAGTGCTTATTTCTGCATTTCAATGTTGCAACTTGCTGAAAACAGTCACAGTGTTTCATAACATCTCGAATAAACATAACAAAAAATTTTCAATCCAGAGTGCATCAAACATGATTTAGAGCTTGTTTATGGAAAAGTGCTTATTTCTGCATTTCAATGTTGCAACTTGCTGAAAACTATCCACGGTGTTCATTTTAATCAACTAGACACAGCACAGCAAAAATTGGACATCCAGAGTGCATCAAACATGATTTAGAGCTTGTTTATGGAAAAGTGCTTATTTCTGCATTTCAATGTTGCAACTTGCTGAAAACAGTCCACAGTGTTTTCATAACATCTCGAATAACATAACAAAAACATTTTTCATCCAGAGTGCATCAAACATGATTTAGAGCTTGTTTATGGAAAAGTGCTTATTTCTGCATTTCAATGTTGCAACTTGCTGAAAACTGTCCACGGCGTTCATTTCATCTCAACTAGACACAGCACAGCAAAAATTGGACATCCAGAGTGCATCAAACATGATTTAGAGCTTGTTTATGGAAAAGTGCTTATTTCTGCATTTCAATGTTGCAACTTGCTGAAAACTGTCCACGGCGTTCATTTCATCTCAACTAGACACAGCACAGCAAAATTGGACATCCAGAGTGCATCAAACATGATTTAGAGCTGTTTATGGAAAAGTGCTTATTTCTGCATTTCAATGTTGCAACTTGCTGAAAACTGTCCACAGTGTTTTCATAACACTCGAATAAAATAACAAAAACATTTTTCATCCAGAGTGCATCAAACATGATTTAGAGCTTGTTTATGGAAAAGTGCTTATTTGCATTTCAATGTTTGCAACTGCTGAAAACTGTCCACGGGTTCATTTATCTCAACCTAGACACAGCACAGCAAAAAATTGGACATCCAGAGTGCATCAAACATGATTTAGAGTGTTTATGGAAAAGTGCTTATTTCTGCATTTCAATGTTGCAACTTGCTGAAAACTGTCCACGGTGTTCATTTCATCTCAACTAGACACAGCACAGCAAAAATTGGACATCCAGAGTGCATCAAACATGATTTAGAGCTTGTTTATGGAAAAGTGCTTATTTCTGCATTCAATGTTGCAACTTGCTGCTGAAAACTATCCACGGTGTTCATTTAATCTCAACTAGACAGCACAGCAAAAAATTGGACATCCAGAGTGCATCAAACATGATTTAGAGCTGTTTATGGAAAAGTGCTTATTTCTGCATTTCAATGTTGCAACTTGCTGAAAACTGTCCACGGTTCATTTCATCTCAACCTAGACACAGCACAGCAAAAATTGGACATCCAGAGTGCATCAAACATGATTTAGAGCTTGTTTATGGAAAAGTGCTTATTTCTGCATTTCATGTTGCAACTTGCTGAAAACTGTCCACGGTGTTCATTCATCTCAACTAGACACAGCACAGCAAAATTGGACATCCAGAGTGCATCAAACATGATTTAGAGCTTGTTTATGGAAAAGTGCTTATTCTGCATTTCAATGTTGCAACTTGCTGAAAACTATCCACGGTGTTCATTTAATCTCAATAGAGACAGCACAGCAAAAATTGGACATCCAGAGTGCATCAAACATGATTTAGAGCTTGTTTATGGAAAAGTGCTTATTTCTGCATTTCAATGTTGCAACTTGCTGAAAACAGTCACAGTGTTTCATAACATCTCGAATAAACATAACAAAAACATTTTTCATCCAGAGTGCATCAAACATGATTTAGAGCTTGTTTATGGAAAAGTGCTTATTTCTGCATTTCAATGTTGCAACTTGCTGAAAACTATCCACGGTGTTCATTTCATCTCAACTAGACACAGCACAGCAAAAATTGGACATCCAGAGTGCATCAAACATGATTTAGAGCTTGTTTATGGAAAAGTGCTTATTTCTGCATTTCAATGTTGCAACTTGCTGAAAACAGTCAACAGTGTTTTTCATAACATCTCGAATAAACATAACAAAAACATTTTTCATCCAGAGTGCATCAAACATGATTTAGAGCTTGTTTATGGAAAAGTGCTTATTTCTGCATTTCAATGTTGCAACTTGCTGAAAACTGTCCACGGTGTTCATTCATCTCAACTAGAACAGCACAGCAAAAATTGGACATCCAGAGTGCATCAAACATGATTTAGAGCTTGTTTATGGAAAAGTGCTTATTTCTGCATTTCAATGTTGCAACTTGCTGAAAACTGTCCACGGTGTTCATTTCATCTCAAATAGAACAGCACAGCAAAAATTGGACATCCAGAGTGCATCAAACATGATTTAGAGCTTGTTTATGGAAAAGTGCTTATTTCTGCATTTCAATGTTGCAACTTGCTGAAAACTGTCCACGGTGTTCATTCATCTCAACTAGACACAGCACAGCAAAAATTGGACATCCAGAGTGCATCAAACATGATTTAGAGCTTGTTTATGGAAAAGTGCTTATTTCTGCATTTCAATGTTGCAATGTTGCAACTTGCTGAAAATGTCCACGGCGTTCATTTCATCTCAACTAGACACAGCACAGCAAAAATTGGACATCCAGAGTGCATCAAACATGATTTAGAGCTTGTTTATGGAAAAGTGCTTATTTCTGCATTTCAATGTTGCAACTTGCTGAAAACTGTCCACGGTGTTCATTTAATCTCAATAGACACAGCACAGCAAAATTGGACATCCAGAGTGCATCAAACATGATTTAGAGCTTGTTTATGGAAAAGTGCTTATTTCTGCATTTCAATGTTGCAACTTGCTGAAAACAGTCCACAGTGTTTCATTAACATCTCGAATAAACATAACAAAAAAATTTTTCATCCAGAGTGCATCAAACATGATTTAGAGCTTGTTTATGGAAAAGTGCTTATTTCTGCATTTCAATGTTGCAACTTGCTGAAAACTGTCCACGGTGTTCATTTCATCTCAACTAGACACAGCACAGCAAAAATTGGACATCCAGAGTGCATCAAACATGATTTAGAGCTTGTTTATGGAAAAGTGCTTATTTCTGCATTTCAATGTTGCAACTTGCTGAAAACAGTCCACAGTGTTTTCATACATCTCGAATAAACATAACAAAAACATTGTTTCATCCAGAGTGCATCAAACATGATTTAGAGCTTGTTTATGGAAAAGTGCTTATTTCTGCATTTCAATGTTGCAACTTGCTGAAAACTGTCCACGGTGTTCATTTCATCTCAACTAGACACAGCACAGCAAAAATTGGACATCCAGAGTGCATCAAACATGATTTAGAGCTTGTTTATGGAAAAGTGCTTATTTCTGCATTTCAATGTTGCAACTTGCTGAAAACAGTCCACAGTGTTTTCATAACATCTCGATAAACATAACAAAAACATTTTTCATCCAGAGTGCATCAAACATGATTTAGAGCTTGTTTATGGAAAAGTGCTTATTTCTGCATTTCAATGTTGCAACTTGCTGAAAACTGTCCACGGTGTTCATTTCATCTCAACTAGACAGCACAGCAAAAATTGGACATCCAGAGTGCATCAAACATGATTTAGAGCTTGTTTATGGAAAAGTGCTTATTTCTGCATTTCAATGTTGCAACTTGCTGAAAACTATCCACGGCGTTCATTTCATCTCAACTAGACACAGCACAGCAAAAATTGGACATCCAGAGTGCATCAAACATGATTTAGAGCTTGTTTATGGAAAAGTGCTTATTTCTGCATTTCAATGTTGTAACTTGCTGAAAACAGTCTACAGTGTTTTCATAACATCTCGAATAAACATAACAAAAACATTTTTCATCCAGAGTGCATCAAACATGATTTAGAGCTTGTTTATGGAAAAGTGCTTATTTCTGCATTTCAATGTTGCAACTTGCTGAAAACTGTCCACGGCGTTCATTTCATCTCAACCTAGACACAGCACAGCAAAAATTGGACATCCAGAGTGCATCAAACATGATTTAGAGCTTGTTTATGGAAAAGTGCTTATTTCTGCATTTCAATGTTGCAACTTGCTGAAAACTGTCACGGTGTTCATTTCATCTCAACTAGACACAGCACAGCAAAATTGGACATCCAGAGTGCATCAAACATGATTTAGAGCTTGTTTATGGAAAAGTGCTTATTTCTGCATTTCAATGTTGCAACTTGCTGAAAACTGTCCACGGTGTTCATTTATCTATAGACACAGCACAGCAAAATTGGACATCCAGAGTGCATCAAACATGATTTAGAGCTTGTTTATGGAAAAGTGCTTATTTCTGCATTTCAATGTTGCAACTTGCTGAAAACTGTCCACGGTGTCATTTCATCTCAACTAGACACAGCACAGCAAAAAATTGGACATCCAGAGTGCATCAAACATGATTTAGAGCTTGTTTATGGAAAAGTGCTTATTTCTGCATTTCAATGTTGCAACTTGCTGAAAACAGTCCACAGTGTTTTCAAATCTCGAATAAACATAACAAAAACATTTTTATCCAGAGTGCATCAAACATGATTTAGAGCTTGTTTATGGAAAAGTGCTTATTTCTGCATTTCAATGTTGCAACTTGCTGAAAACTGTCCACGGCGTTCATTTATCTCAACTAGACACAGCACAGCAAAAATTGGACATCCAGAGTGCATCAAACATGATTTAGAGCTTGTTTATGGAAAAGTGCTTATTTCTGCATTTCAATGTTGCAACTTGCTGAAAACTGTCCACGGTGTTCATTTCATCTCAACTAGACACAGCACAGCAAAATGGACATCCAGAGTGCATCAAACATGATTTAGAGCTTGTTTATGGAAAAGTGCTTATTTCTGCATTTCAATGTTGCAACTTGCTGAAAACTATCCACGGTGTTCATTTCATCTCAAATAGACACAGCACAGCAAAAATTGGACATCCAGAGTGCATCAAACATGATTTAGAGCTTGTTTATGGAAAAGTGCTTATTTCTGCATTCAATGTTGCAACTTGCTGAAAACAGTCCACAGTGTTTTCATAACATCTCGAATAAACATACACAAAAATTTTTATCCAGAGTGCATCAAACATGATTTAGAGCTTGTTTATGGAAAAGTGCTTATTTCTGCATTTCAATGTTGCAACTTGCTGAAAACTATCCACGGTGTTCATTTCATCTCAAACTAGACACAGCACAGCAAAAATTGGACATCCAGAGTGCATCAAACATGATTTAGAGCTTGTTTATGGAAAAGTGCTTATTTCTGCATTTCAATGTTGCAACTTGCTGAAAACAGTCCACAGTGTTCATAACATCTCGAATAAACATAACAAAAAACATTTTCATCCAGAGTGCATCAAACATGATTTAGAGCTTGTTTATGGAAAAGTGCTTATTTCTGCATTTCAATGTTGCAACTTGCTGAAAACTATCCACGGTGTTCATTTAATCTCAACTAGACACAGCACAGCAAAAATTGGACATCCAGAGTGCATCAAACATGATTTAGAGCTTGTTTATGGAAAAGTGCTTATTTCTGCATTTCAATGTTGCAACTTGCTGAAAACAGTCAACAGTGTTTTCATAACATCTCGAATAAACATAACAAAAACATTTTTCATCCAGAGTGCATCAAACATGATTTAGAGCTTGTTTATGGAAAAGTGCTTATTTCTGCATTTCAATGTTGCAACTTGCTGAAAACTGTCCACGGTGTTCATTTAATCTCAACTAGACACAGCACAGCAAAAATTGGACATCCAGAGTGCATCAAACATGATTTAGAGCTTGTTTATGGAAAAGTGCTTATTTCTGCATTTCAATGTTGCAACTTGCTGAAAACAAGTCACAGTGTTTTCATAACATCTCGAATAAACATAACAAAAACATTTTTCATCCAGAGTGCATCAAACATGATTTAGAGCTTGTTTATGGAAAAGTGCTTATTTCTGCATTTCAATGTTGCAACTTGCTGAAAACTGTCCACGGTGTTCATTTCATCTCAACTAGACACAGCACAGCAAAAATTGGACATCCAGAGTGCATCAAACATGATTTAGAGCTTGTTTATGGAAAAGTGCTTATTTCTGCATTTCAATGTTGCAACTTGCTGAAAACTGTCCACGGCGTTCATTTCATCTCAACTAGACACAGCACAGCAAAAATTGGACATCCAGAGTGCATCAAACATGATTTAGAGCTTGTTTATGGAAAAGTGCTTATTTCTGCATTTCAATGTTGCAACTTGCTGAAAACAGTCCACAGTGTTTTCATAACATCTCGAATAAACATAACAAAAACATTTTTCATCCAGAGTGCATCAAACATGATTTAGAGCTTGTTTATGGAAAAGTGCTTATTTCTGCATTTCAATGTTGCAACTTGCTGAAAACTGTCCACGGCGTTCATTTCATCTCAACCTAGACAAAGCACAGCAAAAATTGGACATCCAGAGTGCATCAAACATGATTTAGAGCTTGTTTATGGAAAAGTGCTTATTTCTGCATTTCAATGTTGCAATTAGCTGAAAACTATCCACGGCGTTCATTTCATCTCAACTAGACACAGCACAGCAAAAATTGGACATCCAGAGTGCTTCAAACATGATTTAGAGCTTGTTTATGGAAAAGTGCTTATTTCTGCATTTCAATGTTGCAACTTGCTGAAAACTATCCACGGTGTTCATTTAATCTCAACTAGACACAGCACAGCAAAAATTGGACATCCAGAGTGCATCAAACATGATTTAGAGCTTGTTTATGGAAAAGTGCTTATTTCTGCATTTCAATGTTGCAACTTGCTGAAAACTGTCCACGGTGTTCATTTCATCTCAACTAGACACAGCACAGCAAAAATTGGACATCCAGAGTGCATCAAACATGATTTAGAGCTTGTTTATGGAAAAGTGCTTATTTCTGCATTTCAATGTTGCAACTTGCTGAAAACTGTCCACGGTGTTCATTTCATCTCAACTAGACACAGCACAGCAAAAATTGGACATCCAGAGTGCATCAAACATGATTTAGAGCTTGTTTATGGAAAAGTGCTTATTTCTGCATTTCAATGTTGCAACTTGCTGAAAACTGTCCACGGTGTTCATTTAATCTCAACTAGACACAGCACAGCAAAAATTGGACATCCAGAGTGCATCAAACATGATTTAGAGCTTGTTTATGGAAAAGTGCTTATTTCTGCATTTCAATGTTGCAACTTGCTGAAAACAGTCCACAGTGTTTCATAACATCTCGAATAAACATAACAAAAACATTTCATCCAGAGTGCATCAAACATGATTTAGAGCTTGTTTATGGAAAAGTGCTTATTTCTGCATTTCAATGTTGCAACTTGCTGAAAACTATCCACGGTGTTCATTTAATCTCAACTAGACACAGCACAGCAAAAATTGGACATCCAGAGTGCATCAAACATGATTTAGAGCTTGTTTATGGAAAAGTGCTTATTTCTGCATTTCAATGTTGCAACTTGCTGAAAACAGTCAACAGTGTTTTCATAACATCTCGAATAAACATAACAAAAACATTTTCATCCAGAGTGCATCAAACATGATTTAGAGCTTGTTTATGGAAAAGTGCTTATTTCTGCATTTCAATGTTGCAACTTGCTGAAAACTGTCCACGGTGTTCATTTCATCTCAACCTAGACACAGCACAGCAAAAATTGGACATCCAGAGTGCATCAAACATGATTTAGAGCTTGTTTATGGAAAAGTGCTTATTTCTGCATTTCAATGTTGCAACTTGCTGAAAACTGTCCACGGTGTTCATTTCATCTCAACTAGACACAGCACAGCAAAAATTGGACATCCAGAGTGCATCAAACATGATTTAGAGCTTGTTTATGGAAAAGTGCTTATTTCTGCATTTCAATGTTGCAACTTGCTGAAAACTGTCCACGGTGTTCATTTCATCTCAACTAGACACAGCACAGCAAAAATTGGACATCCAGAGTGCATCAAACATGATTTAAGAGCTTGTTTATGGAAAAGTGCTTATTTCTGCATTTCAATGTTGCAACTTGCTGAAAACTATCCACGGTGTTCATTTAATCTCAACTAGACACAGCACAGCAAAAATTGGACATCCAGAGTGCATCAAACATGATTTAGAGCTTGTTTATGGAAAAGTGCTTATTTCTGCATTTCAATGTTGCAACTTGCTGAAAACTATCCACGGTGTTCATTTAATCTCAACTAGAGACAGCACAGCAAAAATTGGACATCCAGAGTGCATCAAACATGATTTAGAGCTTGTTTATGGAAAAGTGCTTATTTCTGCATTTCAATGTTGCAACTTGCTGAAAACAGTCAACAGTGTTTTCATAACATCTCGAATAAACATAACAAAAACATTTTCATCCAGAGTGCATCAAACATGATTTAGAGCTTGTTTATGGAAAAGTGCTTATTTCTGCATTTCAATGTTGCAACTTGCTGAAAACTATCCACGGTGTTCATTTCATCTCAACTAGACACAGCACAGCAAAAATTGGACATCCAGAGTGCATCAAACATGATTTAGAGCTTGTTTATGGAAAAGTGCTTATTTCTGCATTTCAATGTTGCAACTTGCTGAAAACAGTCAACAGTGTTTTCATAACATCTCGAATAAACATAACAAAAACATTTTTCATCCAGAGTGCATCAAACATGATTTAGAGCTTGTTTATGGAAAAGTGCTTATTTCTGCATTTCAATGTTGCAACTTGCTGAAAACTGTCCACGGTGTTCATTTCATCTCAACTAGACACAGCACAGCAAAAATTGGACATCCAGAGTGCATCAAACATGATTTAGAGCTTGTTTATGGAAAAGTGCTTATTTCTGCATTTCAATGTTGCAACTTGCTGAAAACAGTCACAGTGTTTTCATAACATCTCGAATAAACATAACAAAAACATTTTTCATCCAGAGTGCATCAAACATGATTTAGAGCTTGTTTATGGAAAAGTGCTTATTTCTGCATTTCAATGTTGCAACTTGCTGAAAACTGTCCACGGTGTTCATTTCATCTCAACTAGACACAGCACAGCAAAAATTGGACATCCAGAGTGCATCAAACATGATTTAGAGCTTGTTTATGGAAAAGTGCTTATTTCTGCATTTCAATGTTGCAACTTGCTGAAAACTGTCCACGGTGTTCATTTCATCTCAACTAGACACAGCACAGCAAAAATTGGACATCCAGAGTGCATCAAACATGATTTAGAGCTTGTTTATGGAAAAGTGCTTATTTCTGCATTTCAATGTTGCAACTTGCTGAAAACAGTCCACAGTGTTTTCATAACATCTCGAATAAACATAACAAAAATTTCATCCAGAGTGCATCAAACATGATTTAGAGCTTGTTTATGGAAAAGTGCTTATTTCTGCATTTCAATGTTGCAACTTGCTGAAAACAGTCCACAGTGTTTTCATAACATCTCGAATAAACATAACAAAAAATTTTTCATCCAGAGTGCATCAAACATGATTTAGAGCTTGTTTATGGAAAAGTGCTTATTTCTGCATTTCAATGTTGCAACTTGCTGAAAACTGTCCACGGTGTTCATTTCATCTCAACTAGACACAGCACAGCAAAAATTGGACATCCAGAGTGCATCAAACATGATTTAGAGCTTGTTTATGGAAAAGTGCTTATTTCTGCATTTCAATGTTGCAACTTGCTGAAAACTGTCCACGGTGTTCATTTCATCTCAACTAGACACAGCACAGCAAAAATTGGACATCCAGAGTGCATCAAACATGATTTAGAGCTTGTTTATGGAAAAGTGCTTATTTCTGCATTTCAATGTTGCAACTTGCTGAAAACTATCCACGGTGTTCATTTCATCTCAACTAGACACAGCACAGCAAAAATTGGACATCCAGAGTGCATCAAACATGATTTAGAGCTTGTTTATGGAAAAGTGCTTATTTCTGCATTTCAATGTTGCAACTTGCTGAAAACTGTCCACGGCGTTCATTTCATCTCAACCTAGACACAGCACAGCAAAAATTGGACATCCAGAGTGCATCAAACATGATTTAGAGCTTGTTTATGGAAAAGTGCTTATTTCTGCATTTCAATGTTGCAACTTGCTGAAAACTGTCCACGGCGTTCATTTCATCTCAACCTAGACACAGCACAGCAAAAATTGGACATCCAGAGTGCATCAAACATGATTTAGAGCTTGTTTATGGAAAAGTGCTTATTTCTGCATTTCAATGTTGCAACTTGCTGAAAACTATCCACGGTGTTCATTTAATCTCAACTAGAGACAGCACAGCAAAAATTGGACATCCAGAGTGCATCAAACATGATTTAGAGCTTGTTTATGGAAAAGTGCTTATTTCTGCATTTCAATGTTGCAACTTGCTGAAAACAGTCAACAGTGTTTTCATAACATCTCGAATAAACATAACAAAAACATTTTTCATCCAGAGTGCATCAAACATGATTTAGAGCTTGTTTATGGAAAAGTGCTTATTTCTGCATTTCAATGTTGCAACTTGCTGAAAACTATCCACGGTGTTCATTTAATCTCAACTAGACACAGCACAGCAAAAATTGGACATCCAGAGTGCATCAAACATGATTTAGAGCTTGTTTATGGAAAAGTGCTTATTTCTGCATTTCAATGTTGCAACTTGCTGAAAACAGTCAACAGTGTTTTCATAACATCTCGAATAAACATAACAAAAACATTTTTCATCCAGAGTGCATCAAACATGATTTAGAGCTTGTTTATGGAAAAGTGCTTATTTCTGCATTTCAATGTTGCAACTTGCTGAAAACTGTCCACGGTGTTCATTTCATCTCAACTAGACACAGCACAGCAAAAATTGGACATCCAGAGTGCATCAAACATGATTTAGAGCTTGTTTATGGAAAAGTGCTTATTTCTGCATTTCAATGTTGCAACTTGCTGAAAACAGTCCACAGTGTTTTCATAACATCTCGAATAAACATAACAAAAACATTTTTCATCCAGAGTGCATCAAACATGATTTAGAGCTTGTTTATGGAAAAGTGCTTATTTCTGCATTTCAATGTTGCAACTTGCTGAAAACTGTCCACGGTGTTCATTTCATCTCAACTAGACACAGCACAGCAAAAATTGGACATCCAGAGTGCATCAAACATGATTTAGAGCTTGTTTATGGAAAAGTGCTTATTTCTGCATTTCAATGTTGCAACTTGCTGAAAACTGTCCACGGCGTTCATTTCATCTCAACCTAGACACAGCACAGCAAAAATTGGACATCCAGAGTGCATCAAACATGATTTAGAGCTTGTTTATGGAAAAGTGCTTATTTCTGCATTTCAATGTTGCAACTTGCTGAAAACAGTCCACAGTGTTTTCATAACATCTCGAATAACACAACAAAAATTGGACATCCAGAGTGCATCAAACATGATTTAGAGCTTGTTTATGGAAAAGTGCTTATTTCTGCATTTCAATGTTGCAACTTGCTGAAAACAGTCCACAGTGTTTTCATAACATCTCGAATAAAACATAACAAAAAATTTTTCATCCAGAGTGCATCAAACATGATTTAGAGCTTGTTTATGGAAAAGTGCTTATTTCTGCATTTCAATGTTGCAACTTGCTGAAAACTGTCCACGGTGTTCATTTCATCTCAACTAGACACAGCACAGCAAAAATTGGACATCCAGAGTGCATCAAACATGATTTAGAGCTTGTTTATGGAAAAGTGCTTATTTCTGCATTTCAATGTTGCAACTTGCTGAAAACTGTCCACGGTGTTCATTTCATCTCAACTAGACACAGCACAGCAAAAATTGGACATCCAGAGTGCATCAAACATGATTTAGAGCTTGTTTATGGAAAAGTGCTTATTTCTGCATTTCAATGTTGCAACTTGCTGAAAACTATCCACGGTGTTCATTTCATCTCAACTAGACACAGCACAGCAAAAATTGGACATCCAGAGTGCATCAAACATGATTTAGAGCTTGTTTATGGAAAAGTGCTTATTTCTGCATTTCAATGTTGCAACTTGCTGAAAACTGTCCACGGTGTTCATTTCATCTCAACTAGACAAGCACAGCAAAAATTGGACATCCAGAGTGCATCAAACATGATTTAGAGCTTGTTTATGGAAAAGTGCTTATTTCTGCATTTCAATGTTGCAACTTGCTGAAAACTGTCCACGGTGTTCATTTCATCTCAACCTAGACACAGCACAGCAAAAATTGGACATCCAGAGTGCATCAAACATGATTTAGAGCTTGTTTATGGAAAAGTGCTTATTTCTGCATTTCAATGTTGCAACTTGCTGAAAACTGTCCACGGTGTTCATTTAATCTCAACTAGACACAGCACAGCAAAAATTGGACATCCAGAGTGCATCAAACATGATTTAGAGCTTGTTTATGGAAAAGTGCTTATTTCTGCATTTCAATGTTGCAACTTGCTGAAAACTGTCCACGGTGTTCATTTCATCTCAACTAGACACAGCACAGCAAAAATTGGACATCCAGAGTGCATCAAACATGATTTAGAGCTTGTTTATGGAAAAGTGCTTATTTCTGCATTTCAATGTTGCAACTTGCTGAAAACTGTCCACGGTGTTCATTTCATCTCAACTAGACACAGCACAGCAAAAATTGGACATCCAGAGTGCATCAAACATGATTTAGAGCTTGTTTATGGAAAAGTGCTTATTTCTGCATTTCAATGTTGCAACTTGCTGAAAACTATCCACGGTGTTCATTTAATCTCAACTAGACACAGCACAGCAAAAATTGGACATCCAGAGTGCATCAAACATGATTTAGAGCTTGTTTATGGAAAAGTGCTTATTTCTGCATTTCAATGTTGCAACTTGCTGAAAACAGTCCACAGTGTTTTCATAACATCTCGAATAAACATAACAAAAATTTTTCATCCAGAGTGCATCAAACATGATTTAGAGCTTGTTTATGGAAAAGTGCTTATTTCTGCATTTCAATGTTGCAACTTGCTGAAAACTGTCCACGGTGTTCATTTCATCTCAACTAGACACAGCACAGCAAAAATTGGACATCCAGAGTGCATCAAACATGATTTAGAGCTTGTTTATGGAAAAGTGCTTATTTCTGCATTTCAATGTTGCAACTTGCTGAAAACAGTCAACAGTGTTTTCATAACATCTCGAATAAACATAACAAAACATTTTCATCCAGAGTGCATCAAACATGATTTAGAGCTTGTTTATGGAAAAGTGCTTATTTCTGCATTTCAATGTTGCAACTTGCTGAAAACTGTCCACGGCGTTCATTTCATCTCAACTAGACACAGCACAGCAAAAATTGGACATCCAGAGTGCATCAAACATGATTTAGAGCTTGTTTATGGAAAAGTGCTTATTTCTGCATTTCAATGTTGCAACTTGCTGAAAACTGTCCACGGTGTTCATTTCATCTCAACTAGACACAGCACAGCAAAAATTGGACATCCAGAGTGCATCAAACATGATTTAGAGCTTGTTTATGGAAAAGTGCTTATTTCTGCATTTCAATGTTGCAACTTGCTGAAAACTGTCCACGGTGTTCATTTCATCTCAACTAGACACAGCACAGCAAAAATTGGACATCCAGAGTGCATCAAACATGATTTAGAGCTTGTTTATGGAAAAGTGCTTATTTCTGCATTTCAATGTTGCAACTTGCTGAAAACTGTCCACGGCGTTCATTTCATCTCAACTAGACACAGCACAGCAAAAATTGGACATCCAGAGTGCATCAAACATGATTTAGAGCTTGTTTATGGAAAAGTGCTTATTTCTGCATTTCAATGTTGCAACTTGCTGAAAACTATCCACGGTGTTCATTTAATCTCAACTAGAGACAGCACAGCAAAAATTGGACATCCAGAGTGCATCAAACATGATTTAGAGCTTGTTTATGGAAAAGTGCTTATTTCTGCATTTCAATGTTGCAACTTGCTGAAAACAGTCACAGTGTTTCATAACATCTCGAATAAACATAACAAAAAATTTTCATCCAGAGTGCATCAAACATGATTTAGAGCTTGTTTATGGAAAAGTGCTTATTTCTGCATTTCAATGTTGCAACTTGCTGAAAACTGTCCACGGTGTTCATTTCATCTCAACTAGACACAGCACAGCAAAAATTGGACATCCAGAGTGCATCAAACATGATTTAGAGCTTGTTTATGGAAAAGTGCTTATTTCTGCATTTCAATGTTGCAACTTGCTGAAAAAAGTCACAGTGTTTTCATAACATCTCGAATAAACATAACAAAAACATTTTTCATCCAGAGTGCATCAAACATGATTTAGAGCTTGTTTATGGAAAAGTGCTTATTTCTGCATTTCAATGTTGCAACTTGCTGAAAACTGTCCACGGTGTTCATTTCATCTCAACTAGACACAGCACAGCAAAAATTGGACATCCAGAGTGCATCAAACATGATTTAGAGCTTGTTTATGGAAAAGTGCTTATTTCTGCATTTCAATGTTGCAACTTGCTGAAAACAGTCCACAGTGTTTTCATAACATCTCGAATAAACATAACAAAAACATTTTTCATCCAGAGTGCATCAAACATGATTTAGAGCTTGTTTATGGAAAAGTGCTTATTTCTGCATTTCAATGTTGCAACTTGCTGAAAACTGTCCACGGCGTTCATTTCATCTCAACTAGACACAGCACAGCAAAAATTGGACATCCAGAGTGCATCAAACATGATTTAGAGCTTGTTTATGGAAAAGTGCTTATTTCTGCATTTCAATGTTGCAACTTGCTGAAAACTGTCCACGGTGTTCATTTCATCTCAACTAGACACAGCACAGCAAAAATTGGACATCCAGAGTGCATCAAACATGATTTAGAGCTTGTTTATGGAAAAGTGCTTATTTCTGCATTTCAATGTTGCAACTTGCTGAAAACAGTCCACAGTGTTTTCATAACATCTCGAATAAACATAACAAAACATTTTCATCCAGAGTGCATCAAACATGATTTAGAGCTTGTTTATGGAAAAGTGCTTATTTCTGCATTTCAATGTTGCAACTTGCTGAAAACAGTCCACAGTGTTTTCATACATCTCGAATAAACACATAACAAAAAATTTTTCATCCAGAGTGCATCAAACATGATTTAGAGCTTGTTTATGGAAAAGTGCTTATTTCTGCATTTCAATGTTGCAACTTGCTGAAAACTGTCCACGGCGTTCATTTCATCTCAACCTAGACACAGCACAGCAAAAATTGGACATCCAGAGTGCATCAAACATGATTTAGAGCTTGTTTATGGAAAAGTGCTTATTTCTGCATTTCAATGTTGCAACTTGCTGAAAACTGTCCACGGTGTTCATTTCATCTCAACTAGACACAGCACAGCAAAAATTGGACATCCAGAGTGCATCAAACATGATTTAGAGCTTGTTTATGGAAAAGTGCTTATTTCTGCATTTCAATGTTGCAACTTGCTGAAAACTGTCCACGGTGTTCATTTAATCTCAACTAGACACAGCACAGCAAAAATTGGACATCCAGAGTGCATCAAACATGATTTAGAGCTTGTTTATGGAAAAGTGCTTATTTCTGCATTTCAATGTTGCAACTTGCTGAAAACTGTCCACGGCGTTCATTTCATCTCAACTAGACAGCACAGCAAAAATTGGACATCCAGAGTGCATCAAACATGATTTAGAGCTTGTTTATGGAAAAGTGCTTATTTCTGCATTTCAATGTTGCAACTTGCTGAAAACAGTCCACAGTGTTTTCATAACATCTCGAATAAACATAACAAAAATTTTTCATCCAGAGTGCATCAAACATGATTTAGAGCTTGTTTATGGAAAAGTGCTTATTTCTGCATTTCAATGTTGCAACTTGCTGAAAACTGTCCACGGTGTTCATTTCATCTCAACTAGACACAGCACAGCAAAAATTGGACATCCAGAGTGCATCAAACATGATTTAGAGCTTGTTTATGGAAAAGTGCTTATTTCTGCATTTCAATGTTGCAACTTGCTGAAAACTGTCCACGGTGTTCATTTCATCTCAACCTAGACACAGCACAGCAAAAATTGGACATCCAGAGTGCATCAAACATGATTTAGAGCTTGTTTATGGAAAAGTGCTTATTTCTGCATTTCAATGTTGCAACTTGCTGAAAGCTGTCCACGGTGTTCATTTCATCTCAACTAGACACAGCACAGCAAAAATTGGACATCCAGAGTGCATCAAACATGATTTAGAGCTTGTTTATGGAAAAGTGCTTATTTCTGCATTTCAATGTTGCAACTTGCTGAAAACTGTCCACGGCGTTCATTTCATCTCAACCTAGACACAGCACAGCAAAAATTGGACATCCAGAGTGCATCAAACATGATTTAGAGCTTGTTTATGGAAAAGTGCTTATTTCTGCATTTCAATGTTGCAACTTGCTGAAAACAGTCCACAGTGTTTTCATAACATCTCGAATAAACATAACAAAAACATTTTTATCCAGAGTGCATCAAACATGATTTAGAGCTTGTTTATGGAAAAGTGCTTATTTCTGCATTTCAATGTTGCAACTTGCTGAAAACTGTCCACGGTGTTCATTTATCTCAACCTAGACACAGCACAGCAAAAATTGGACATCCAGAGTGCATCAAACATGATTTAGAGCTTGTTTATGGAAAAGTGCTTATTTCTGCATTTCAATGTTGCAACTTGCTGAAAACTGTCCACGGCGTTCATTTCATCTCAACTAGACACAGCACAGCAAAAATTGGACATCCAGAGTGCATCAAACATGATTTAGAGCTTGTTTATGGAAAAGTGCTTATTTCTGCATTTCAATGTTGCAACTTGCTGAAAACTATCCACGGTGTTCATTTCATCTCAACTAGACACAGCACAGCAAAAATTGGACATCCAGAGTGCATCAAACATGATTTAGAGCTTGTTTATGGAAAAGTGCTTATTTCTGCATTTCAATGTTGCAACTTGCTGAAAACAGTCCACAGTGTTTTCATAACATCTCGAATAAACATAACAAAAATTTTTCATCCAGAGTGCATCAAACATGATTTAGAGCTTGTTTATGGAAAAGTGCTTATTTCTGCATTTCAATGTTGCAACTTGCTGAAAACTATCCACGGTGTTCATTTAATCTCAACTAGACACAGCACAGCAAAAATTGGACATCCAGAGTGCATCAAACATGATTTAGAGCTTGTTTATGGAAAAGTGCTTATTTCTGCATTTCAATGTTGCAACTTGCTGAAAACAGTCCACAGTGTTTTCATAACATCTCGAATAAACATAACAAAAAATTTTTCATCCAGAGTGCATCAAACATGATTTAGAGCTTGTTTATGGAAAAGTGCTTATTTCTGCATTTCAATGTTGCAACTTGCTGAAAACTGTCCACGGTGTTCATTTAATCTCAACTAGACACAGCACAGCAAAATTGGACATCCAGAGTGCATCAAACATGATTTAGAGCTTGTTTATGGAAAAGTGCTTATTTCTGCATTTCAATGTTGCAACTTGCTGAAAACAAGTCAACAGTGTTTTCATAACATCTCGAATAAACATAACAAAAACATTTTCATCCAGAGTGCATCAAACATGATTTAGAGCTTGTTTATGGAAAAGTGCTTATTTCTGCATTTCAATGTTGCAACTTGCTGAAAACTGTCCACGGCGTTCATTTCATCTCAAACTAGACACAGCACAGCAAAAATTGGACATCCAGAGTGCATCAAACATGATTTAGAGCTTGTTTATGGAAAAGTGCTTATTTCTGCATTTCAATGTTGCAACTTGCTGAAAACTGTCCACGGTGTTCATTTCATCTCAAACTAGACACAGCACAGCAAAAATTGGACATCCAGAGTGCATCAAACATGATTTAGAGCTTGTTTATGGAAAAGTGCTTATTTCTGCATTTCAATGTTGCAACTTGCTGAAAACAGTCCACAGTGTTTCATAACATCTCGAATAAACATAACAAAAACATTTTTCATCCAGAGTGCATCAAACATGATTTAGAGCTTGTTTATGGAAAAGTGCTTATTTCTGCATTTCAATGTTGCAACTTGCTGAAAACAGTCCACAGTGTTTCATAACATCTCGAATAAACATAACAAAAAATTTTTCATCCAGAGTGCATCAAACATGATTTAGAGCTTGTTTATGGAAAAGTGCTTATTTCTGCATTTCAATGTTGCAACTTGCTGAAAACTGTCCACGGTGTTCATTTCATCTCAACTAGACAAGCACAGCAAAAATTGGACATCCAGAGTGCATCAAACATGATTTAGAGCTTGTTTATGGAAAAGTGCTTATTTCTGCATTTCAATGTTGCAACTTGCTGAAAACTGTCCACGGCGTTCATTTCATCTCAACTAGACACAGCACAGCAAAAATTGGACATCCAGAGTGCATCAAACATGATTTAGAGCTTGTTTATGGAAAAGTGCTTATTTCTGCATTTCAATGTTGCAACTTGCTGAAAACTGTCCACGGTGTTCATTTAATCTCAACTAGAGACAGCACAGCAAAAATTGGACATCCAGAGTGCATCAAACATGATTTAGAGCTTGTTTATGGAAAAGTGCTTATTTCTGCATTTCAATGTTGCAACTTGCTGAAAACTGTCCACGGCGTTCATTTCATCTCAACCTAAGACAGCACAGCAAAAATTGGACATCCAGAGTGCATCAAACATGATTTAGAGCTTGTTTATGGAAAAGTGCTTATTTCTGCATTTCAATGTTGCAACTTGCTGAAAACAGTCAACAGTGTTTTCATAACATCTCGAATAAACATAACAAAAACATTTTTCATCCAGAGTGCATCAAACATGATTTAGAGCTTGTTTATGGAAAAGTGCTTATTTCTGCATTTCAATGTTGCAACTTGCTGAAAACTGTCCACGGCGTTCATTTCATCTCAAACTAGACACAGCACAGCAAAAATTGGACATCCAGAGTGCATCAAACATGATTTAGAGCTTGTTTATGGAAAAGTGCTTATTTCTGCATTTCAATGTTGCAACTTGCTGAAAACTGTCCACGGTGTTCATTTCATCTCAACTAGACACAGCACAGCAAAAATTGGACATCCAGAGTGCATCAAACATGATTTAGAGCTTGTTTATGGAAAAGTGCTTATTTCTGCATTTCAATGTTGCAACTTGCTGAAAACTGTCCACGGTGTTCATTTCATCTCAACTAGACACAGCACAGCAAAAATTGGACATCCAGAGTGCATCAAACATGATTTAGAGCTTGTTTATGGAAAAGTGCTTATTTCTGCATTTCAATGTTGCAACTTGCTGAAAACTGTCCACGGCGTTCATTCATCTCAACTAGACACAGCACAGCAAAAATTGGACATCCAGAGTGCATCAAACATGATTTAGAGCTTGTTTATGGAAAAGTGCTTATTTCTGCATTTCAATGTTGCAACTTGCTGAAAACAGTCACAGTGTTTTCATAACATCTCGAATATAACATAACAAAAACATTTTTATCCAGAGTGCATCAAACATGATTTAGAGCTTGTTTATGGAAAAGTGCTTATTTCTGCATTTCAATGTTGCAACTTGCTGAAAACTGTCCACGGTGTTCATTTCATCTCAACTAGACACAGCACAGCAAAAATTGGACATCCAGAGTGCATCAAACATGATTTAGAGCTTGTTTATGGAAAAGTGCTTATTTCTGCATTTCAATGTTGCAACTTGCTGAAAACTGTCCACGGCGTTCATTTCATCTCAACTAGACACAGCACAGCAAAAATTGGACATCCAGAGTGCATCAAACATGATTTAGAGCTTGTTTATGGAAAAGTGCTTATTTCTGCATTTCAATGTTGCAACTTGCTGAAAACTATCCACGGTGTTCATTTCATCTCAACTAGACACAGCACAGCAAAAATTGGACATCCAGAGTGCATCAAACATGATTTAGAGCTTGTTTATGGAAAAGTGCTTATTTCTGCATTTCAATGTTGCAACTTGCTGAAAACAGTCTACAGTGTTTTCATAACATCTCGAATAAACATAACAAAAAATTTTTTATCCAGAGTGCTTCAAACATGATTTAGAGCTTGTTTATGGAAAAGTGCTTATTTCTGCATTTCAATGTTGCAACTTGCTGAAAACTGTCCACGGTGTTCATTTCATCTCAACTAGACACAGCACAGCAAAATTGGACATCCAGAGTGCATCAAACATGATTTAGAGCTTGTTTATGGAAAAGTGCTTATTTCTGCATTTCAATGTTGCAACTTGCTGAAAACAGTCCACAGTGTTTTCATAACATCTCGAATAAACATAACAAAAACATTTTTCATCCAGAGTGCATCAAACATGATTTAGAGCTTGTTTATGGAAAAGTGCTTATTTCTGCATTTCAATGTTGCAACTTGCTGAAAACTATCCACGGTGTTCATTTAATCTCAACTAGACACAGCACAGCAAAAATTGGACATCCAGAGTGCATCAAACATGATTTAGAGCTTGTTTATGGAAAAGTGCTTATTTCTGCATTTCAATGTTGCAACTTGCTGAAAACAGTCAACAGTGTTTTCATAACATCTCGAATAAACATAACAAAAACATTTTTCATCCAGAGTGCATCAAACATGATTTAGAGCTTGTTTATGGAAAAGTGCTTATTTCTGCATTTCAATGTTGCAACTTGCTGAAAACTATCCACGGTGTTCATTTTATCTCAACTAGACACAGCACAGCAAAAATTGGACATCCAGAGTGCATCAAACATGATTTAGAGCTTGTTTATGGAAAAGTGCTTATTTCTGCATTTCAATGTTGCAACTTGCTGAAAACAAGTCCACAGTGTTTCATAACATCTCGAATAAACATAACAAAAACATTTTTCATCCAGAGTGCATCAAACATGATTTAGAGCTTGTTTATGGAAAAGTGCTTATTCTGCATTTCAATGTTGCAACTTGCTGAAAACTATCCACGGCTGTTCATTAATCTCAACTAGAGACAGCACAGCATAAATTGGACATCCAGAGGCATCAAACATGATTTAGAGCTTGTTATGGAAAAGTGCTTATTTCTGGCATTTCAATGTTGCAACTGCTGAAAACAAGTCCACCGGCGTTCATTTCATCTCAAACTAGACACAGCACAGCAAAAATTGGCATCCAGAGTGCATCAAAATGATTTTAGAGCTTGGTTATGGAAAAGTGCTTATTTCTGCATTTCAATGTTGCAACTTGCTGAAAACTGTCCACGGTGTTCATTTCATCTCAACTAGACACAGCACAGCTAAAATTGGACATCCAGAGTGCATCAAACATGACTTAGAGCTTGTTTATGGAAAAGTGCTTATTTCTGCATTTCAATGTTGCAACTTGCTGAAAACTGTCCACGGTGTTCATTTCATCTCAACTAGACACAGCACAGCAAAAATTGGACATCCAGAGTGCATCAAACATGATTTAGAGCTTGTTTATGGAAAAGTGCTTATTTCTGCATTTCAATGTTGCAACTTGCTGAAAACTGTCCACGGTGTTCATTTCATCTCAACTAGACACAGCACAGCAAAAATTGGACATCCAGAGTGCATCAAACATGATTTAGAGCTTGTTTATGGAAAAGTGCTTATTTCTGCATTTCAATGTTGCAACTTGCTGAAAACTGTCCACGGTGTTCATTTCATCTCAACTAGACACAGCACAGCAAAAATTGGACATCCAGAGTGCATCAAACATGATTTAGAGCTTGTTTATGGAAAAGTGCTTATTTCTGCATTTCAATGTTGCAACTTGCTGAAAACTATCCACGGTGTTCATTTCATCTCAACTAGACACAGCACAGCAAAAATTGGACATCCAGAGTGCATCAAACATGATTTAGAGCTTGTTTATGGAAAAGTGCTTATTTCTGCATTTCAATGTTGCAACTTGCTGAAAACAGTCCACAGTGTTTCATAACATCTCGAATAAACATAACAAAAACATTTTTCATCCAGAGTGCATCAAACATGATTTAGAGCTTGTTTATGGAAAAGTGCTTATTTCTGCATTTCAATGTTGCAACTTGCTGAAAACTGTCCACGGTGTTCATTAATCTCAACTAGACACAGCACAGCAAAAATTGGACATCCAGAGTGCATCAAACATGATTTAGAGCTTGTTTATGGAAAAGTGCTTATTTCTGCATTTCAATGTTGCAACTTGCTGAAAACAGTCCACAGTGTTTTCATAACATCTCGAATAAACATAACAAAAACATTTTTCATCCAGAGTGCATCAAACATGATTTAGAGCTTGTTTATGGAAAAGTGCTTATTTCTGCATTTCAATGTTGCAACTTGCTGAAAACTGTCCACGGCGTTCATTTCATCTCAACTAGACACAGCACAGCAAAAATTGGACATCCAGAGTGCATCAAACATGATTTAGAGCTTGTTTATGGAAAAGTGCTTATTTCTGCATTTCAATGTTGCAACTTGCTGAAAACTGTCCACGGTGTTCATTTAATCTCAACTAGACACAGCACAGCAAAAATTGGACATCCAGAGTGCATCAAACATGATTTAGAGCTTGTTTATGGAAAAGTGCTTATTTCTGCATTTCAATGTTGCAACTTGCTGAAAACTGTCCACGGTGTTCATTTCATCTCACCTAGACACAGCACAGCAAAATTGGACATCCAGAGTGCATCAAACATGATTTAGAGCTTGTTTATGGAAAAGTGCTTATTTCTGCATTTCAATGTTGCAACTTGCTGAAAACTGTCCACGGTGTTCATTTCATCTCAACTAGACACAGCACAGCAAAAATTGGACATCCAGAGTGCATCAAACATGATTTAGAGCTTGTTTATGGAAAAGTGCTTATTTCTGCATTTCAATGTTGCAACTTGCTGAAAACTGTCCACGGTGTTCATTTAATCTCAATAGACACAGCACAGCAAAAATTGGACATCCAGAGTGCATCAAACATGATTTAGAGCTTGTTTATGGAAAAGTGCTTATTTCTGCATTTCAATGTTGCAACTTGCTGAAAACAGTCCACAGTGTTTCATAACATCTCGAATAAACATAACAAAAAATTTTTCATCCAGAGTGCATCAAACATGATTTAGAGCTTGTTTATGGAAAAGTGCTTATTTCTGCATTTCAATGTTGCAACTTGCTGAAAACTGTCCACGGTGTTCATTCAATCTCAACTAGACACAGCACAGCAAAAATTGGACATCCAGAGTGCATCAAACATGATTTAGAGCTTGTTTATGGAAAAGTGCTTATTTCTGCATTTCAATGTTGCAACTTGCTGAAAACAGTCCACAGTGTTTTCATAACATCTCGAATAAACATAACAAAAACATTTTTATCCAGAGTGCATCAAACATGATTTAGAGCTTGTTTATGGAAAAGTGCTTATTTCTGCATTTCAATGTTGCAACTTGCTGAAAACTGTCCACGGTGTTCATTTCATCTCAACTAGACACAGCACAGCAAAAATTGGACATCCAGAGTGCATCAAACATGATTTAGAGCTTGTTTATGGAAAAGTGCTTATTTCTGCATTTCAATGTTGCAACTTGCTGAAAACAGTCCACAGTGTTTTCATAACATCTCGAATAAACATAACAAACATTTTCATCCAGAGTGCATCAAACATGATTTAGAGCTTGTTTATGGAAAAGTGCTTATTTCTGCATTTCAATGTTGCAACTTGCTGAAAACGTCCACGCGGTTCATTTCATCTCAACTAGACACAGCCAGCAAAAATTGGACATCCAGAGGCATCAAAACATGATTTAGAGCTTGTTATGGAAAAGTGCTATTTCTGCATTTCAATGTTGCAACTTGCTGAAAACAGTCACAATTGTTTCATAAATCTCGAATAAAATAACAAAAACATTTTACATCCGAGTGCCTTCAAACATTGATTAGAGCTTGTTTATGGAAAGTGCTTATTTCTGCATTTCAATGTTGCAAACTGCTGAAAACTATCCACGTGTTCATTTAATCTCAACTAGACACAGCACAGAAAAATTGGACATCCCAGAGTGCATCAAACGTGATTAGAGCTCTGTTTATGGAAAAGTGCTTATTTCTGCATTTCAATGTTGCAACTTGCTGAAAACTGTCCACGGCGTTCATTCATCTCAACTAGACACAAGCACAGCAAAATTGGACATCCAGAGTGCATCAAACATGATTTAGAGCTTGTTTATGGAAAAGTGCTTATTTCTGCATTTCAATGTTGCAACTAGCTGAAACTATCCACGGTGTTCATTTCATCTCAACTAGACACAGCACAGCAAAAATTGGACATCCAGAGTGCTTCAAACATGATTTAGAGCTTGTTTATGGAAAAGTGCTTATTTCTGCATTTCAATGTTGTAACTTGCTGAAAACAGTGTTTTCATAACATCTCGAATAAACACAACAAAAACATTTTTCATCCAGAGTGCTTCAAACATGATTTAGAGCTTGTTTATGGAAAAGTGCTTATTTCTGCATTTCAATGTTGCAACTAGCTGAAAACTATCCACGGTGTTCATTTAATCTCAACTAGACACAGCACAGCAAAAATTGGACATCCAGAGTGCATCAAACATGTTTTAGAGCTTGTTTATGGAAAAGTGCTTATTTCTGCATTTCAATGTTGTAACTTGCTGAAAACAGTCAACAGTGTTTTCATAACATCTCGAATAAACATAACAAAAACATTTTTCATCCAGAGTGCTTCAAACATGATTTAGAGCTTGTTTATGGAAAGTGCTTATTTCTGCATTTCAATGTTGCAACTAGCTGAAAACCATCCACGGTGTTCATTTAATCTCAACTAGACACAGCACAGCTAAAATTGGACATCCAGAGTGCATCAAACATGATTTAGAGCTTGTTTATGGAAAAGTGCTTATTTCTGCATTTCAATGTTGTAACTTGCTGAAAACAGTCAACAGTGTTTTCATAACATCTCGAATAAACATCACAAAAACATTTTTCATCCAGAGTACTTCAAACATGATTTAGAGCTTGTTTATGGAAAAGTGCTTATTTCTGCATTTCAATGTTGCAACTTGCTGAAAACTGTCCACGGTGTTCATTTAATCTCAACCTAGACACAGCGCAGCAAAAATTGGACATCCAGAGTGCATCAAACATGATTTAGAGCTTGTTTATGGAAAAGTGCTTATTTCTGCATTTCAATGTTGTAACTTGCTGAAAACAGTCAACAGTGTTTTCATAACATCTCGAATAAACATAACAAAAACATTTTCATCCAGAGTGCTTCAAACATGATTTAGAGCTTGTTTATGGAAAAGTGCTTATTTCTGCATTTCAATGTTGCAACTAGCTGAAAACTATCCTCGGTGTTCATTTCATCTCAACCTAGATACAGCGCAGCAAAAATTGGACATCCAGAGTGCATCAAACATGATTTAGAGCTTGTTTATGGAAAAGTGCTTATTTCTGCATTTCAATGTTGTAACTTGCTGAAAACAGTCTACAGTGTTTTCATAACATCTCGAATAAACATCACAAAAACATTTTTCATCCAGAGTGCTTCAAACATGATTTAGAGCTTGTTTATGGAAAAGTGCTTATTTCTGCATTTCAATGTTGCTAACTTGCTGAAAACAGTCTACAGTGTTTTCATAACATCTCGAATAAACATCACAAAAACATTTTTCATCCAGAGTGCTTCAAACATGATTTAGAGCTTGTTTATGGAAAAGTGCTTATTTCTGCATTTCAATGTTGCAACTGCTGAAAACTGTCCACGGTGTTCATTCATCTCAACTAGACACAGCACAAAAAATTGGACATCCAGAGTGCATCAAACATGATTTAGAGCTTGTTTATGGAAAAGTGCTTATTTCTGCATTTCAATGTTGCAACTTGCTGAAAACTGTCCACGGTGTTCATTTCATCTCAACTAGACACAGCACAGCAAAAATTGGACATCCAGAGTGCATCAAACATGATTTAGAGCTTGTTTATGGAAAAGTGCTTATTTCTGCATTTCAATGTTGCAACTTGCTGAAAACAGTCAGTCAACAGGTTTCATAACATCTCGAATAAAATAACAAAAAAACATTTTGCATCCAGAGTGCATCAAACATGATTTAGAGCTTGTTTATGGAAAAGTGCTTATTTCTGCATTTCAATGTTGCAACTTGCTGAAAACTGTCCACGGCGTTCATTCATCTCAACTAGACACAGCACAGCAAAAATTGGACATCCAGAGTGCATCAAACATGATTTAGAGCTTGTTTATGGAAAAGTGCTTATTTCTGCATTTCAATGTTGCTAACTTGCTGAAACAAGTCACAGTGTTTTCATAACATCTCGAATAAACATAACAAAACATTTTTCATCCAGAGTGCATCAACATGATTTTAGAGTTGTTTTATGGAAAGTGCCTTATTTCTGCATTTTCAATGTTGCAACTTGCTGAAACTGTCCACGGCGTTCATTTCATCTCAACCTAGACACAGCACAGCAAAAATTGGACATCCAGAGTGCATCAAACATGATTTAGAGCTTGTTTATGGAAAAGTGCTTATTTCTGCATTTCAATGTTGCAACTTGCTGAAAACTATCCACGGCGTTCATTTCATCTCAACCTAGAGCACAGCACAGCAAAAATTGGACATCCAGAGTGCATCAAACATGATTAGAGCTTGTTTATGGAAAAGTGCTTATTTCTGCATTTCAATGTTGCAACTTGCTGAAAACAAGTCAACAGTGTTTTCATAACATCTCGAAATAAACATAACAAAAACATTTTCTATCCAGAGTGCTCAAACATGATTTTAGAGCTTGTTTATGGAAAAGTGCATATTTCTGCATTCAATGTTGCCAACTTTGCTGAAAACTATACACGGTGTTCATTTAATCTCAACTAGACACAGCCCAGCAAAATTGGACATCCAGAGTGCATCAAACATGATTTTAGAGACTTTGTTTATGGAAAAGGCTTATTTCTGCATTTCCAATGTTGCAACTTGCTGAAAACAAGTCAACGGTTCATTCATCTCAAATAGACAGCAAGCTAACAACATTTTTCATCCAGAGTGCATAAACATGGATTTTAGAGTTGTTTTATGGAAAAGTGCTTATTTCTGCCATTTCAATGTTGCAACTTGCTGAAAACTGTCCACGGCGTTCATTTAATCTCAACTAGGACAAGCACAGCAAAATTTGGACATCCAGAGTGCATCAAACATGATTAGAGCTTGTTTATGGAAAAGTGCTTATTTCTGCATTTCAATGTTGCAACTTGCTGAAAACTGTCCACGGTGTCATTTCATCTCAACTAGACACAGCACAGCAAAAAAATTGACATCCAGAGTGCATCAAACATGATTTAGAGCTTGTTTATGGAAAAGTGCTTATTTCTGCATTTCAATGTTGCAACTTGCTGAAAAAAGTCCAACAGTGTTTTATACATCTCGAATAAACATAACAAAAACATTTTCATCCAGAGTGCATCAAACATGATTTAGAGCTTGTTTATGGAAAAGTGCTTATTTCTGCATTTCAATGTTGCAACTTGCTGAAAACTGTCCACGGGTTCATTTCATCTCAAACTAGACACAGCACAGCAAAAATTGGACATCCAGAGTGCATCAAACATGATTTAGAGCTTGTTTATGGAAAAGTGCTTATTTCTGCATTTCATGTTGCAACTTGCTGAAAACTGTCCACGGTGTTCATTCATCTCAACTAGACACAGAACAAAACATTTTCATCCAGAGTGCATTCAAACATGAATTTAGAGCTTGTTTATGGAAAAGTGCTTATTTCTGCATTTCAATGTTGCAACTAGCTGAAAACTATCCACGGTGTTCATTAATCTCAACTAGACACAGCACAGCAAAAATTGGACATCCAGAGTGCATCAAACATGATTTAGAGCTTGTTTATGGAAAAGTGCTTATTTCTGCATTTCAATGTTGCAACTTGCTGAAAACTGTCCACGGCGTTCATTTCAATCTCAACCTAGACACAGCACAGCAAAAATTGGACATCCAGAGTGCATCAAACATGATTTAGAGCTTGTTATGGAAAAGTGCTTATTTCTGCATTTCAATGTTGCAACTTGCTGAAAACTAGTCCACGGCTGTTCATTTCATCTCAACTAGACACAGCACAGCAAAAATTGGACATCCAGAGTGCATCAAACATGATTTAGAGCTTGTTTATGGAAAAGTGCTTATTTCTGCATTTCAATGTTGCAACTTGCTGAAAACTATCCACGGTGTTCATTTCATCTCAACTAGACACAGCACAGCAAAATTGGACATCCAGAGTGCATCAAACATGATTAAGAGCTTGTTTATGGGAAAAGTGCTTATTTCTGCATTTCAATGTTGCAACTAGCTGAAACTATCCACGGTGTTCATTTAATCTCAACTAGACACAGCACAGCAAAATTGGACATCCAGAGTGCATTCAAACATGATTTAGAGCTTGTTATGGAAAAGTGCTTATTCTGCATTTCAATGTTGCAACTTGCTGAAAACTATCCACGGTGTGTTCATTTAATCTCAACTAGAGACAGCACAGCAAAAATTGGACATCCAGAGTGCATCAAACATGATTTAGAGCTTGTTTATGGAAAGTGCTTATTTCTGCATTCAATGTTGCAACTTGCTGAAAACAGTCAACAGTGTTTTCATAACATCTCGAATAAACATAACAAAAACATTTTCATCCATGTGCATCAAACATGATTTAGAGCTTGTTTACGGAAAAGTGCTTATTTCTGCATTTCAATGTTGCAAATGCTGAAACGATCCACGGTGTTCATTTAATCTCAACTAGAGACAGCACAGCATAAATTGGACATCCAGAGTGCATCAAACATGATTTAGAGCTTGTTTATGGAAAAGTGCTTATTTCTGCATTTCAATGTTGCAACTTGCTGAAACAGTCAACAGTGTTTTCATAACATCTCGAATAAACATAACAAAAACATTTTCTATCCATAGTGCATCAAACTGATTTTAGAGCTTGTTTTACGGAAAGTGCTTATTTCTGCATTTCAATGTTGCAACTTGCTTGAAAACTATCCACGGGTTCA
This sequence comes from Oncorhynchus kisutch, assembly GCF_002021735.2. Classification (NCBI taxonomy): domain Eukaryota; kingdom Metazoa; phylum Chordata; class Actinopteri; order Salmoniformes; family Salmonidae; genus Oncorhynchus; species Oncorhynchus kisutch. The sequence continues at coordinate 3,716 of NW_022264205.1, read as the reverse complement.
TTTATCTCAACTAGAGACAGCACAGGCATAAATTGGACATCCAGAGTGCATCAAACATGATTTAGAGCTTGTTTATGGAAAAGTGCTTATTTCTGCATTTCAATGTTGCAACTTGCTGAAAACAGTCAACAGTGTTTTCATAACATCTCGAATAAACATACACAAACATTGGCATCCAGAGTGCATCAAACATGATTTAGAGCTTGTTTATGGAAAAGTGCTTATTTCTGCATTTCAATGTTGCAACTTGCTGAAAACTAGTCCACGGTGTTCATTAATCTCAACTAGACACAGCACAGCAAAAATTGGACATCCAGAGTGCATCAAACATGATTTAGAGCTTGTTTATGGAAAAGTGCTTATTTCTGCATTTCAATGTTGCAACTTGCTGAAAACAGTCAACAGTGTTTTCATAACATCTCGAATAAACATAACAAAAACATTTTCATCCAGAGTGCATCAAACATGATTTAGAGCTTGTTTATGGAAAAGTGCTTATTTCTGCATTTCAATGTTGCAACTTGCTGAAAACTATCCACGGTGTTCATTTAATCTCAACTAGAGACAGCACAGCATAAATTGGACATCCAGAGTGCATCAAACATGATTTAGAGCTTGTTTATGGAAAAGTGCTTATTTCTGCATTTCAATGTTGCAACTTGCTGAAACAGTCTACAGTGTTTTCATACATCTCGAATAAACATAACAAAACATTTTTTCATCCAGAGTGCTTCAACATGATTTAGAGCTTGTTTATGGAAAAGTGCTTATTTCTGCATTTCAATGTTGCAACTTGCTGAAAAACTATCCACGGTGTTCATTCATCTCAACCTAGACACAGCACAGCAAAATTGGACATCCAGAGTGCATCAAACATGATCTAGAGCTTGTTTATGGAAAAGTGCTTATTTCTGCATTTCAATCGTTGCAACTTGCTGAAAACTATCCACGGTGTGTTCATTTCATCTCAACTAGACACAGCACAGCAAAAATTTGACATCCAGAGTGCATCAAACATGATTTAGAGCTTGTTTATGGAAAAGTGCTTTATTTCTGCATTTCAATGTTTCAACTTGCTGAAAACTGCTCCACGGCGTTCATTTCATCTCAACCTAGACACAGCACAGCAAAAATTGGACATCCAGAGTGCATCAAACATGATTTAGAGCTTGTTTATGGAAAAGTGCTTATTTCTGCATTTCAATGTTGCAACTTGCTGAAAACTAGTCCACGGCTGTTCATTTCATCTCAACCTAGACACAGCACAGCAAAAATTGGACATCCAGAGTGCATCAAACATGATTTAGAGCTTGTTTATGGAAAAGTGCTTATTTCTGCATTTCAATGTTGCAACTTGCTGAAAACTGTCCACGGCGTTCATTAATCTCAACCTAGACACAGCACAGCAAAAATTGGACATCCAGAGTGCATCAAACATGATTAGAGCTTGTTTATGGAAAAGTGCTTATTTCTGCATTTCAATGTTGGCAACTTGCTGAAAACTGTCACGGCGTTCATTCATCTCACCCTAGACACAGCACAGCAAAAATTGGACATCCAGAGTGCATCAAACATGATTTAGAGCTTGTTATGGAAAAGTGCTTATTTCTGGCATTTCAATGTTGCAACTTGCTGAAAACTGTCCACGGCTGTTCATTTCATCTCAACCTAGACACAGCACAGCAAAATTGGACATCCAGAGTGCATCAAACATGATTTAGAGCTTGTTTATGGAAAAGTGCTTATTTCTGCATTTCAATGTTGCAACTTGCTGAAAACCAGTGTTTCATAACATCTCGAATAAACATAACAAAAACATTTTTCATCCAGAGTGCATCAAACATGATTTTAGAGCTTGTTTTATGGAAAAGTGCTTATTTCTTCATTTCAATGTTGCAACTTGCTGAAAACTATCCACGGTTGTTCATTTAATCTCAACTAGAGCACAGCACAGCATAAAATTGGACATCCAGAGTGCATCAAACATGATTTAGAGCTTGTTTATGAAAAGTGCCTTATTTCTGCATTTCAATGTTGCAACTTGCTGAAAACAGTCAACAGTGTTTTCATAACATCTCGAATAACACATAACAAAACATTTTCATCCAGAGTGCATTCAAACATGATTTAGAGCTTGTTTATGGAAAGTGCTTATTTCTGCATTTCAATGTTGCAACTTGCTGAAAACTGTCCACGGCGTTCATTTCATCTCAACCTAGACACAGCGCAGCAAAAATTGGACATCCAGAGTGCATCAAACATGATTTAGAGCTTGTTTATGAAAAGTGCTTATTTCTGCATTTTCAATGTTGCAACTTGCTGAAAACAGTCCACAGTGTTTTCATAACATCTCGAACCTAGACACATAACAAAAACATTTTTCATCCAGAGTGCATCAAACATGATTTAGAGCTTGTTTATGGAAAAGTGCTTATTTCTGCATTTCAATGTTGCAACTTGCTGAAAACTATCCACGGTGTTCATTTAATCTCAACTAGACACAGCACAGCATAAATTGGACATCCAGAGTGCATCAACATGATTTAGAGCTTGTTTATGGAAAAGTGCTTATTTCTGCATTTCAATGTTGCAACTTGCTGAAAACAAGTCAACAGTGTTTTCATAACATCTCGAATAAACATAACAAAAACATTTTCATCCAGAGTGCATCAAACATGATTTTAGAGCTTGTTTATGGAAAAGTGCTTATTTCTGCATTTCAATGTTGCAACTTGCTGAAACTGTCCACGGTGTTCATTTAATCTCAACCTAGGAACAGCACAGCATAAATTGGACATCCAGAGTGCATCAAACATGATTTTAGAGCTTGTTTATGGAAAAGTGCTTATTTCTGCATTTCAATGTTGCAACTTGCTGAAAAACAAGTCAACAGTGTTTTCATAACATCTCGAATAAACATAACAAAAACATTTTTCATCCAGAGTGCTTCAAACATGATTTAGAGCTTGTTTATGGCAAAGTGCTTATTCTGCATTCAATGTTGCAACTAGCTGAAAACTATCCACGGTGTTCATTTAATCTCAACTAGACACAGCACAGCAAAAATTGGACATCCAGAGTGCAATCAAACATTGACTTAGAGCTTGTTTGTGGGAAAAGTGCTTATTTCTGCATTTCAATGTTGCAACTTGCTGAAAACAAGTCAACAGTGTTTTCATAACATCTCGAATAAACATAACAAAAACATTTTCATCCAGAGTGCATTCACAACATTAATTTAGAGCTTGTTTATGGAAAGTGCTTATTTCTGCCCATTTCAATGTTGCAACTAGCTGACAAAATATCCACGTGTTCATTTAATCTCAACTAGACACAGCCACAGCAAAAATTGGACATCCAGCGTGCCAATTCAAACAGTATTTAGAGCTTGTTTACTGGAAAAGTGCTTAGTTCTGCATTTCAATGTTGCAACTTGCTGAAAACAGTCACAGTGTGTTCAAAAATCTCGAATAAAATAAACAAAAACATAAATTTTATCCAGAGTGCTTCAAACATGTTAGAGCTGTTTATGGAAAAGTGCTTATTTCTGCATTTCAATGTTGCAACTTGCTGAAAACTGTCCACGGCGTTTCATTTCATCTCAACCTAGACACAGCACAGCAAAAATTGGACATCCAGAGTGCATCAAACATGATTTAGAGCTGTTTATGGAAAGTGCTTATTTCTGCATTTCAATGTTGCAACTTCTGAAAACA
>NW_022264204.1:0-33379 GCF_002021735.2 Oncorhynchus kisutch | reverse complement strand
TTGCACTTAACTCAGATTCATTCAACATTATAGATGTGACAAGAGAAAAGTATGGCAGGAAGAGAGCAAAGCGTAAAATTGTAACATTTTATTTACAAAGTAGTTTGGTCATACAGAAGTAAAAATGTAGCTACAACCTTGATTTGTGCAACAGGCGGCCACAAAAAAAAATCATAGCTCGCTTATCACACAGCTGCTATAGCAATCATTTTATTGGGGGGATAAGGAACGGAAAATAAAACAAAGACAAAAGAAGAGGGGGAAGAAATAATAAATTCAACAACATAAAATATAAATTCAGAGTTCATCCAACAAAATATTAAAAGCACAGACCCAAAACTAGATACCAGTCCCAAGTCCTCACACAGGTATACATAAAGGGGGAGTTGACAGTGAAATTGTGGAATGCGGAGTGGTGCGCTGCTTGAGAACCTTGGGAATGGCTCTCGGTTCCATCGGACACCCATCCGGTACAGTCTTTCCCCACACGGGGGCTCAAAGCTGGGGGAGAGGAGAGGCGTGGCGTAGGCAGGGTGTAAGGGTGGAGAGGGAAGGGGGTTGGTAACTTGACAGGCTCTTGTTTTTTGCTCTTAATCGTCGTCCTCGTCGTCATCATCATCGTCATCTTCATCATCGGGTTCTCGCTTTCTCTTCTCGCCTTTGACAGCCTCAACTTCTAGGGGAAATGAGAAAGTTATTACACTGTACTTAGTAAAGTATCCGAAAGGTAAACTTTTAACATGAGTTTCGGACATGAGCTCGTGAAAAAAAGTATGACAATGACATACCCTCTTCATCGTCGTCCTCATCATCCTCATCTTCAACTTCACCTTCAATGCCAAGGTCTTCCTCCTGGAGAGAAGGGACAGAGCAGGTCAGAATCAACAATATGCCCCCTGTTGATCTTTTAAACTATTGAGTCAAACAAACCAAAAAGGGGTTTACCTCCTCATCGCCGCTGACCTCATCTTCCTCCTCTCCTTCTACTCCCTCTTCATCATCATCATCCTCCTCATCAAAGTCTTCCTCCTCTCCCTCCTCATCTTCTAAAAAACAAAATAAATGCATCAGTTTTCGATTCAGAGCAATTGAATAATGTATCTGAGCAAACCAAAAACCTTTCAGTATAGACATTCAAACAATACGTTAGAACCATTTAGATATAATAAATTGGAAGGTTGTGCAGGACTATGGTAGATGAAGGAATCAATCTCTCTTTTCAGACTTAAGAGTATTTATCTGGTCAATGTCTGTGTATTATGTCGGTTTGCAACAGTGTGTTATGTGAAAATGTGATAATATTATAAATTGTATTTGAATGTTTAAAGACTCTTGGTAGATTAGTCCAACTGAGGACTAAGAGATCCTAATAAAAATCGAATCACATCCATTGTCAGTTATCACACAGACACATGCCAACAAACTGTACAAATACACAATAAAATTCCCTTGCATGACAAAACACCCACGATATACTATTATGGATTCTAATATATAGTAATATATGCCATTTAGCAGATGCTTTTATTCAAAGCGACTTAGTCACGGGAGCATACATGTATGGGTGATTCCGGGAATCGAACCTACTATCCTGATGTTGCAAGCGTCATGATCTACCAACTGAGCTACAGAAGACCCCCATTCAACTCACATCTGCACTTCCTCATATTTTCCCAGAAAACACACACACAAAAAAATGGATGCCCACCCTCATCATCATCATCGTCCACACCGTCAACCTCTCCGTCCGAGTCGGATGCCTCTCGGTCCTCCACGTCGTACCCGTCCAGGTAGGTGAGCTGAGGGAGCAGCTTGAACACACTCTCCCTGTAGTCGTTCAGGTTGGTCACCTCACAGTTGAACAAGTCTAGAGACTTCAGGCCATCCAGCTTTTTCTGTGGGACCAAAATGGGTGTAGGTTAATTAGGGGGTGAAAAAAAAAACACTGGCCGAATAAATCTCTAATTTGATTTTAGCGCACACCTTTGCCCATATAGGCTAGCAAACAAAATTTGACTAGAGCCACATAGGGAAACAAATCAGAAATTAGTCTAAAACAGTTGCCTACCAACTATACGAGGAATAGTGTCATTTGAGGCATAGCCTGAGACAGTGTCGCACTGTATTGTGCTCTACCGGGAGTTTGTGTACCTACCAAAGGTTCCAACGTGCTTATGTCTTTCAGTTTGTTTCCGCTTAGATTTAGATGTGTGAGGTTGGGGAGTTTCTCTGCAAGCACGTCAAGGCCACCAGAGATTCTGTTGTCACTGAGTTCCAACTGCAACATAATGTGAAGATATCAGTCACTTCTGTCAACAACAACAAAAGAACTCCCAAGCAAGTAAGTCTTTCAGAAAACAATGACTATGCCCTAAATGGAAGGAACCCTATTCCTTACACAACAGTCACTACTTTTGACAAGGGCCCTCAATAGCAAACTATATGGGGAATAGGTTGCCATTAGGAGAGCATCTTTCTATACCCCCAGGGAGAACTAAAGGTATGTTTTTTAAGGAGTCAACAAAAAAAATGTATACTGTAAGTAACTTGTGTAAAATAAAATAAAAACATTACCTTTTTGAGTTTCCCAAGTTTGGGAAGGTTGGAGACTGAGATTAGGCCAACGTTTATCAAACTGAGGAATTCCAGATTGACGAATTCTGCTGTGAGACCTTCGATTTTCCCTTCATTTGATCTGCAGTTATCCAGGACAAGTTCTCGTACCTATAAAAGTGTAAAATTGTAATCCAAATTAAAGCATATGTATGCATTGTTTACAGATGCACTACAAACTCTAAAACTGAGAATGCACACATATTACAAAAGCTATATTTTACGCATATATGCAAAAAATGGTGTGGGAAAATATGTTAAGAATGTTGCCAACATGTGACCAACAACTTGCGGCATCAATACAACAACCAAACTACGATCGAATCTAAACTTCATGATTGAAAAAGGTCAATATACAAAATATGGACCTCAATGACAGGAGTGGTTGTTATTTTGACGTTTTCCTGATTTAGGTATGAATACTTGCAACATTTCAATTCCTCAAAACAAAATCTCATCGTTTAAAAAGTTCACGTGAGTGACAGTCGTTACGCAACCAAAAGCTCGATAAAAGGGTTGAAGAAAGTTAACGCTGAACGTCAAATATCATGATTCGCACAGTGGCAAAGTGAAACATTGATAAGGCTGTCGAGTGGAGCCATCAATAAAAGGTATTCGGTTGCATGATGTTTTATGTCGAGGCACCGCGGTTGTTTCTTTAAACCAGCTGCCACGGGGAAGAACCGCACAATACAGTTCTACCTTCACTTGCCCGCTGTTCAGTCACTAATGACACATGCAATGCTTTTTGTTAGCAAGCTCGCTACAGGCTAGCCATTGCCCTTTTAAGCGCTGCCGTGCAGTTGAGGACCTGCAAGAGAAGCCTGACTGCCCGCCATTACCTACCCTACAGCAATGGAAAGGATTGCAAATATACCCTGTAAAGATAAACTTTTTTATTTTCAAATCGAATTTATTGGGGAAATGGATCGCCTAGCCGTCGAGCGAACGACCGATATAACAGTTTGTTACATTAGATCACCGTTTCGTAAACAACGTCGAAGGAAATATTCAGAACGGAAATTAGTCAAACAAAGATGGAGCCTCCTTTCTCCAGAGCTTCAAAGACGGCAGAATGACAACATGGCGATTCCTGAGATACAGTATGCAGAGTTCTCTAAACTCTCCGGAGATGGATGACTGTTTACATGCAGTAATTACGTAAAATCATCCCTTAAAATTAACTTTCAATGTAGAATACTTTTATCAATGTTTGCATGAAAACCAGAGAGCGTCAACGTAGAGTTTTAGCAACACACGCACCGAACGCAGTTTCCTCTGTCTCGTGTCATTCAGGCAGGCTATTGCACGAGCCGACGACCAACACGTTATTCGGAGATTGTCAGTAGCCGAAGCATTAGATATCTTAAATGATTAACATACAAAATACCGAATCTGAACGAGGAGGTTAGCCAGTTTCAATAAGTATTTCGTTTGCTTTCGTGGTAGTTGTGGTGAATAATATGGCGGGAACCAAACATTCGCTGACTGCTACGAATTAGCAACATTAACAAATCAGCTTTAATTTTCGGGAAATTATTTAGTTTATGAATCTCAAATCGAACAATAACATTTGACGGAACGTGAGGGTAGGCATGTAACGTTAAATCGGCGACATTGTAGCTGGCTAATTTCCTCAACTTCAGTTGATTCTTAGCAAGTAAAGTAATATAAAACGTTTATTGCTAGCTATCGAAAGGGGGGTGTAATAGTAAGTTGTAGCCTACAAGATGTGGATGGCTCGTGAGAACAAACGTTAATGACTAATGTTGTTTGCTTGCTAGCTAGCAAACTAGCTATCTAATGTGTCCCTACCCAATTTGTGGAAAATGTCGAAAAGAAGCCACCCGTGATCTCATGAATGATAATCACAAAAGTAGGGGTATGGTATAAACTTAATTTTGGATTATTGTTGTGGATATAAGTGCATTGTAATAAAGGGCGCCCCATTTTAGAATGTATGCTAGCAACAAACATGGCTACCAAGGTCTATATAAAATAAACCATTCCGTCAATGTCTAACGCATCGTGGAAAAACACGTCTCCTACAACACAGATGTAGAAGTTAACAAATAATTGAGACAACGTTGTTGCATTCGAACCGTGTGTGTGCAACCCAGTGACTGAAACTGTTAACACTGCAATAATGCCAGAAAGCAAAAATAATGGGCTTTCGAAAGTAACGATTGAATATTGTCTTGTCCCCCCCTCACGCCCCAACGGGGACAGTGTAATGTAGCTTGTTACAGTTAAGTATTTTCCGCTCTATTAATAAATGAGAAACATTAAGCCCATGTGGTCACCATTAGCTACACAGGTCACTTGGAAAGCAAAAAAGTAGCAAGCTAGCCAGAAAACTAAAGGTTTGGTTTAAAAGGCACGACTTACATCAGATGGGGTCCTGTTTCTTAGTTCCAAGTGGATCCTCTTCTTCATGTCCATCTCGCCCTACGAAAGTTGAACTTTTATCTTGGGTGTCGGTGTAATTTATATTCAGTCCAAAGGCAGAGAGATGCCCTAATGGAGGAAGAATATGGGACTGTATAATGAACTGAGCCAAACGCCAAGTTACCCGCGGAGAGGAGAAACCATGGAGGGAAACGGGACTAAAACAAAATATATTCTCATTAGCGCCATCTCTGGTCAGAAACGCTCACTGCGGTTAAACAGGCATTGCAGTCACAGAACATGACGCTGCCATGAAACAACTGAGGTGCGATTTATTTCTGGGGGGAAAAGTGATGTATTATGTTTAATTCTAAGTTCAAACAACTGTTTTTTTGTCAGTCTTTTTATTTGATTATTTTTATGAAAATAACCAGTTTGTAACATTCTGTAATTCGGAGATTATTTGAAACATATTTAATAAATCAATTGATTACATAATCAGAAATCATTGCTAAAGAAAAAACAAATGAAATCAGGACTATTATTTACTTAATTCAAACATCTACAGCAGAGATGTTTGAGCTCCCCTCCTCCCAGCCTTGACCCCACACTTCGAGGGTGTCTCAGGGGGATTTGGGATATGCAAAAAGTACATTTCCATTTCACACCTGTATAATACACACTGGTACATGTGTGTAACAGGTCAAACCCAAGCAACCACCTAATTATTGTATTTAAAAGGCCTTATTTTGAAATTAATAAGATACCTGTTGACAAGGCAGCGGCAAATTAATTTCATAGCATTCTTTGTTTATCAGTACATTTCAACGTAACCTAAACACATGACATTGTTGTCCTAATGTACACATGCTCAATAAACATTACACCCTATTTAATGTGTGTACACTTATTTCATTTCATAATAATTAGCATCTCAAGCAGTATGACGATGCCCGATAATCTCATAAAATTTGCCCTTTTATTAGAACCGGTAAGTAGAGTGCGTTTATTTGGTTTACAGTGAAGGGAGCATTGTATATGCACACCGTGATGGGGTACTTCTCCCTTAACGCTTCCTGCATAGAGACGCAAGATCCCTGAAGCAGAAGAAACCACCAGTGTGCCTCCCGCTACCACCAAAGAGCACCTTCTCTCTGTCAGGACAAGAAACACTTACACCTATGGCAATTATGAACCAGCAACAAATTACCTTAGTGAACATTGATATTCATCAACAAGCCAATTTATTTATTTAAATTTTTTTCAATGAAAGAGTCTCTTGCATCTCTACAAAAGCCTTTCATAGGATCTAGTCAGGTCACCAATGTGTGTCCTATTCAAGACTAACGGTACCTATACAATTACTATGCTTGAGATAGCTATGTGTTTCTATTTTGGTATGGATTTGAATTAATATGGTGGTAACATTTGTAAAATCGCAATCACAGCTTTTAAATCACAATATGTAAAACATGAAAGTTTTGTATATTGGATATGAATGTAACTATCTTAAAATCAATGTTCTAAAATAAATACCATTACAGGACCTACTGTACTATGCTGTACATTTCAACCATGTTTTGAACATGGTAATCGGTAATAGAAAGTATTTACCAGGAGAGGGCACTGCAATGTCTTTGTACAGCCTCCTCAAACTCATGAGGTTATCATGCATTATGGGTGTGTGTGGGTGCCTTCTCTCCTCTCTGACTGTATCTGCTTATCTAATCGATTGCTTAGAAATATGTGCAAGCCTTTAAAGGGGCAATCAGCAGTGGAAACAGTGTTTTTTCGCTGCCCCTGTTTTAGTAAACGGCTGAGGGAGTCATGTAACCACTCTCAATTCATAGACAGAGGTATGGATGCAAGGACTGACCAGCCATGAAATCAAAATGATAATTTTAACCATGTTTTGAGGCTACTTTGTTTACAAACATTGGAGTAAATAAATCTTATATTTTGGGTTCTGATGAGGTAGGATAGTTGAACTAAGCTCATGAGGCATTTATAAATTATATTCTTCAAGAATCAATGGGTACATATCATTAATTTATACATCCAAAAAATGGATGTAGCAAGTGCAGATTGCCCCTTAAGGAGACAGAAGGGGGTACAATATTGTGAACCGGCTGAGTATAATATCCACGGAAGTGTTAGTGTGTTAGTTGATTTGATTCTGACAGCATGATCCCGGCAAACTGATTTTCCTCAACACGCATTTTTCAAGGTAGTTTTGTGTATGTGTGTGTGTCCTCATTTGTTGCACATTGAGTTATTATTTTGGTAACCTACTATTGCTTTGCAAATTGTTCTGTATAAGTGTCATTGTCAAACTCTCCTCCAAAGCTGAAGATGAAAATAGAGGAGGTGTCACATATCTGGTAGTCCATAGATTATTTGTAGGGCAGTACTCTTTGTGGCCTTGTATTGGAAATTGCTAGTCTCCCAGAATGAACTGTTTAGGCTATGGCTTACTTAGTTTTTTCAATGGCTAACAAAGTACTTGCCTGTCTACTAAGTTGATGTAAAATTATTGTTTGAGAAAAATTATATTTGACACAAAATTCCAAAGCCAGAAACTAGGCTAAGTACAATAATCAAGTATAGGGCCTCTTAGTAGAACTGTGCCTGACTGAAGACTGATAGGCAGTTGAGTCTTATTTGCTCTAGTGAAGCAGCGGCTTCCAGAGAGGCTCACTGGCTCAGACACAGCAGGCTGAGGCTTCAATGTGCAGGGAGAAGATTGAGAACACGCCCAGAGAATGAGCAGCTACCTTGCGATGAGATAAGATGGTTATGCCTCTACTCTACTGTAGAAGACCCTGAGTCGCGGGGTAGGGGTGCTACTTTTGCCGCCTGATTCAAAAACAAAACATGGCGGTATTTCAAGGTTTTTGGCTATGTTCTTCCTTTGTGAGAAAGAAAAACAACAGCCATAAAGTTATCTTTTTGTCAGACTAAATAGTAGTCAGTGAATGGATTGGAGGACATTGTGTTTACTTTCCAACTTATAGGAATGTATACTGTAGTTCCAGTGAATCTGGTATATATGATACATTTTCTCTGTACTGTAGTTCTCGAAAGAGAAAAATACATGGCCTAAAGTATGTAGACTATGTATTCAGTGTTTGACTTGGGCAGGAGCTCCCCAGAGATGAGTATCGGCACCTCAAATGTTCTACTGCTTGAGCTCCTGTTGCTCTTATAGAATATTAGCTCAAAAGTATTGTGGAACTCCTGCACCTAAATATAAACAGTACCGTCACACAAAATGAGTCCCGGTGGCACCTTTTTCAGTCCAAGTCAAACACTGTATGTATGTAGGGCCGGTGTGGAGCCTTCCGGAATGTGTGCATGTCTATGGCTATACCCTTCTAACGAGCTGCACACAGTCTATCCCAGAAGCGTTGACTCACAGCTAGCTAGCCTACCTACACTGTCTGCCTCAGTCCCTCTGGGCTTTATGTTCTCTTGTTGAACCCTACTGTGCTCCTTCTCATATCACTGACTGGATATTGCATAACACCAAGAGAGAAATTGCCTGAATTCAGTCATTCTCTCTCCTGAGCACCAGTGACATACTCCGCACCGTTTATTTATACTGTGCTGCTATTCTCAGACAAACACATCTGTATAGGCAGCCACATGACAACTCTCTCTCTCTCTCTCTCTCTCACACACACACACACACACACACACACACACACACACACACACACACACACACACACACACACACACACACACACACACACACACACACACACACACACACACACACACACACACACACACACACACACACACACACACACACACACACACACGCACAGCCAGCAACATGGCCTGCTTTTTTATGCCTGTTTTGTGCCAACTCCTCCACCTTTACAAATAGGATAAGAGCTGAACCATAAGAACCCTTCGAGGGCTATGGTAATGGTTAACCAGATAAGGATTTTTGGGGGGCGGGACTTGCAAACAGACATCATTTTTTATCAACGTTTTTACCCCTCTCTGCTCGCTTGCCCCTCTCAACAAGTTACATTCATTTCTACAGGAGGCAAAATGGAGGGGACGTTCGATAAAGAGAAACCAGAGTTGGAATATAAAAATCCCAATGATAACCAAGGTAAATGACCTCTGAACATTGTCTCTATTCTGTGTTTTATAGTGAAATATCCATTTATTTCTCAGATGTACCACTGTTCTCTGGAAAAGGTTACTATCTTAGTCCTAGTATTAGTATGTCATACTGTCCTTTTATTTGTTAACATTGGCTCTATTCATGCATATTCCTGCCAATGTATTTTGCTGCAAACTGGGTCACAAAGGACTTACTGATGGTTGATCTGTCCAAACAGATGTACCACTAAGATGATTGCAACTCAATAGGAACATGTATTTGGAAGACAATTTTACTGTAGATGTTCTCTGTCTGAGTCTGTTTCTCTCATAGTGTATGTTTGTAGTCCCAGACACCATGTACTAATCATCCTATACAATACTGTTTTCAATTAAACTTTTTCTTTCAAAAGCAGCTCAAACAATGTAATAGCCATTGAATTCTACCGTGCAAATATAGAGTGAGTTATAGGGAAATAATGCACGCTCTAGAATGCCCTTCAAGCCAATCAGAAAGGAGTATTCAACAATGCCATGGTATAATATGTACTATCATCCTATACTTTGGTATGCTGATGGTTTATACAACTGCTGCTATATAGCTGCATTGGATTTGCAGTCCATTTCTGACACAAATCATACAACAGCATAAACTACTGGAGCACTCAAATATGGAGAGAGTTTTGTTACAACAGCATAAACTACTGGAGCACTCAAATATGGAGAGAGTTTTGTTACAACAGCATAAACTACTGGAGCACTCAAATATGGAGAGAGTTTTGTTACAACAGTATAAACTACTGGAGCACTCAAATATGGAGAGAGTTTTGTTACAACAGCATAAACTACTGGAGCACTCAAATATGGAGAGAGTTTTGTTACAACAGCATAAACTACTGGAGCACTCAAATATGGAGAGAGTTTTGTTACAACAGTATAAACTACTGGAGCACTCAAATATGGAGAGAGTTTTGTTACAACAGCATAAACTACTGGAGCACTCAAATATGGAGAGAGTTTTGTTACAACAGCATAAACTACTGGAGCACTCAAATATGGAGAGAGTTTTGTTACAACAGCATAAACTACTGGAGCATTCAAATATGGAGAGAGTTTTGTTACAACAGCATAAACTACTGGAGCACTCAAATATGGAGAGAGTTTTGTTACAACAGCATAAACTACTGGAGCACTCAAATATGGAGAGAGTTTTGTTACAACAGCATAAACTACTGGAGCATTCAAATATGGAGAGAGTTTTGTTACAACAGCATAAACTACTGGAGCACTCAAATATGGAGAGAGTTTTGTTACAACAGCATAAACCAGTAATTGATCAAGTACAGAGAGGACAGTGAAACAAATCATAATGAAACAAAGTGATCCAATTTTTATTGAATCATTGTCAGTTTATTACGATATTTACTAAATGTGTCTTACACTCTGACTATTGATGTAATAGAATTCAAATGAGGAATGAGAGTGAAGTGTCCTGTCTGTCGTTGACAGCTGACTGACTGACTGACTGGCTGACTGGTGTATGTTGGTCGGTGTTACAGGTGGGATCCAGCGGCGGCTAAGAGACAGAGACCTTCTCAAGAAAAGAAAGGCAGAGGCCGAGGAGAAGGCGATTAACCAGTGGGTTTATGGGTAAATGTAGACATTAAGAAGAGGTGCAGAACTAGTCATGCACACTCATCCTCTAACAAACATGTTAGAGTTAGGAAGAGGCCTAGATTTCAACCACTAATGACGGTTTTCTGCTTCAGCCGACAAAATGTGTTTAACTAGAAACTTGAGTGGACTATGTGGGCTTCAATACAGCTGCTAAGCCCTTTGTCCTTATTGGCTTACTCTAGTGCTTACTCTAGTGCTTACTCTAGTGCTTACTCTAGTGCTTACTCTAGTGCTTACTCTAGTGCTTACTCTAGTGCTTACTCTAGTGCTTACTCTAGTCTTACTCTAGTGCTTACTCTAGTCTTACTCTAGTCTTACTCTAGTCTTACTCTAGTGCTTACTCTAGTGCTTACTCTAGTGCTTACTCTAGTCTTACTCTAGTGCTTACTCTAGTCTTACTCTAGTCTTACTCTAGTGCTTACTCTAGTGCTTACTCTAGTCTTACTCTAGTGCTTACTCTAGTGCTTACTCTAGTCTTACTCTAGTGCTTACTCTAGTGCTTACTCTAGTGCTTACTCTAGTGCTTACTCTAGTGCTTACTCTAGTCTTACTCTAGTGCTTACTCTAGTGCTTACTCTAGTCTTACTCTAGTGCTTACTCTAGTCTTACTCTAGTCTTACTCTAGTGCTTACTCTAGTGCTTACTCTAGTGCTTACTCTAGTCTTACTCTAGTGCTTACTCTAGTGCTTACTCTAGTGCTTACTCTAGTGCTTACTCTAGTGCTTACTCTAGTCTTACTCTAGTGCTTACTCTAGTGCTTACTCTAGTGCTTACTCTAGTGCTTACTCTAGTGCTTACTCTAGTGCTTACTCTAGTGCTTACTCTAGTGCTTACTCTAGTGCTTACTCTAGTGCTTACGTGCTTAAATAAGTTTGGCTGAAAAGCCACTTAACATGACTTTATGTTTTTGTATGTTTAAAGAATGTAAGAGCAGAAAATAGTAAAAGATGTGTACATGCATAAATAAAGTTGTGTACATGAAACAGTATATTTGATAATGATCGTATTTGGCTGTCTATCAGTCTTCCAGCCCACATTGTCCAATATGAAGCAAGAGGAAACCAAAGGTTGCTTAGGCGTTTCCAGCTATTGGCACCACACATTTAGATCAAGGACTTTGCACTATCAACAATGACTGAATGAATATCGCCAAGCTTATCAACGTAATCAGCTGCAAAGTGTAAACATTCCAGTTGCGAGGAAGTGTATAATGACGACCCACGATTACATTTCTATTTGTCTGACTTCAGGGTAGAGAGCAGGAGGAAGAGAGCGAGGGGAAGAGAGGAGAAGAGTAGCTCGGGAAGACGAGGAAGGCCGAGGAAGACTGATCCAACACCGGAGCTCCCGGCTTCCCAGGAAGAGCCAGAACAGGAGGCTGTCATTGTAAAGGTGGTGTCCAAACCAGTGGAAGTCACCCCTGCCCCTACCTTGATCTCACTATCCCCATTCCTTCCGGTGGACCCTGGCCCGCCAGAATCACTACCGGCGTATGTTCCCCCCGTCCCAGACCCTATCCCTATCCTTGCCCCTGCTCCTGTGGCTGTTGTTGCCCCTTCTCCAATGTATAACCCTGTTACTGCCCCTGCACCATCCCTGTTGGAGACCCTGTACACTGAAGGCAGTGACCAGGGTAGTGACACCCTGGACCAGGTGCTGATTGAGGACTTGGGTCCTGATGAGAAGGAAGACATCCCTCCATCTCAAAACAACTGGGGCACTGATCAAGGTACTAATGGCATCAATTAATGAATGTCTCTTTGCAGTCATGTACTTGACTTCTGAATTTTCTGAAGTGTCTGGCCAATGAGCTCATTGGGATGTCATCTAGCTGTGGGGGATATGATCTTGTCACATATAGCATAATCAGAAATGTTAAACTAACCACCTTTCTGTCATAGGGTCAAGTGAGGAGCCGTCTGTCAGTGTGCCTGAACAGAATAGAGTGTTCTCTACGTTCCCAAGGTTCTACACTGGTGTTCCTTCACAAGATCATCCACCAAGAAACGTCTTCTGAAATCCACTCAGATCTGGCCTCTGATAACATACAGACAGATTACATGCAATGTAATCTATTCTGACAACATGTGCATTTGAGAGGTGATGCAGTTTAGCCTTACTAGTTAACTCATCTTTGTAATTTTGAGCCTGATAGAGTATGGATATGAAATGTAATGTACAATGAAATGCATGAATTCCAGCTTTAAACCGACCCATGGATTTATTTATTTTTGCTTCATGAATGGTGTCTAAATTTGTTATGTTGCAAAGAACTGCACTGTCTGTTTTTAATAAATGATTTGTACGAGCTAAACATGGCAGCATTTGAAAGTACATTTGTATTTAATCATTTCTGGTAACTGTGTTTTCTAATTGTGATTTTTACATTTTTTATACCAATGGTTTATTTGAGATAAGCGCTATGATAATAAAGGTGTGATGCTTTGTTGATAATATGACTGTCTCCTTGTTATGATCATCTACAAAACAAGAACAAGTCTCAGTTGCTCAATAGTACCCTCTGCTGTCCTCTTACAGTAGTGAAACAATCTCGAAGGAGTCATTATATATATTCAATATTACAGTAGACATGTTGTTTTGGCATTTCTCTAAACTGACAACCATTAAAAATAGTTATTTCTACGAGTTTCATCCATAACTCTCCATCAGGACACGAGTTTGAAATTTTGCTTCACAATTTACGTAATCATTTGCGCATGCTTGCTACAGCACTCAGTCACCGCTTTCCATTAGTAAGTTGCTGGTTGGCCAGCTAGAAATGACGACACACATGTGCGGAAGCATTTCAGCAGAGATGTGTACTTTTGTTAGGCAGCACAAACAATCTCTGATATTTTACATTATCAGATGTTATTGTATGATTATTTGTATGACAAACTAGCAAAGCAATCAAGACACTATCAAAATGTCTGCCACTTGCAACTGTACCGAGCATGTCAGCAAACTCAACCAGCAGATATCTGTCATGCGAAAAGAAATCAAGAATCTCAGGTATGAAATGAATGCAAGATGTAACGCATGGCATCTTGGAAGTCGTTATTCGTATTACATACTGACTATATGCTGCTGACCATAATGTGTCAATACAGATATTAAAATGTTCCCCCCAACCCAGGCAATTGTTGGACAGTGCTGTTCGTTCTCATCGAAAACACATGACATCTCTCCAGTCTGCTTTGACACACATTGGCCAGAGTCGATCTCCAAAGAGTCAGCCAAGGCCACAGGCAGAACTAGAGACACAGAATTCACTTGAGAAAGGTAGCTGGCTAAGGCACTCGATTTCTCGCTTATATCCCTCTCTTATATCTTCCTCGCATGACTTGTCTTGATCATTGTTTAGCTTTAGCTGACTGGCACTTAATTAGAACTTCTATTCAATATAGAAATATCGCACACAAAGGATCTTCCGCTTATCAGACTTTCTTCCAATGGGAATCATTTTCTATGAGAATGACATATCTATAGCTTGCATTTCTATCTGAAATATGTTTGGTCTGGTACAAAGCTAGATAATGGACCTTTAATCATTTTTTAAAATGTCAATTTCTCCTTCACAGGGACCATCCAGACAGTCCCCATAGGTTACATCAGCTCCTGTTTCTCAGTGAAGAATGGCACCCCCAGACAGCCAACCATATGTGGGCCCTCCAGGGCCACCCTTCAGATCCAGCAGAGTGTCTTCAACAACCCTGAACACTCACTGGTCGGCCTGGACAACTACTCTCATGTCTGGTACGTACTAGAGACGGGGATAGGGAGCCAAACTTAGTAGAGGGGGTAGCTAGCTAAACTTAAGGCTGTTTAAGAAAGTAGCAATGTCAGTACTACATAAAACAATCTGTATTTTTTGCAAAGACAGTTCTCTCATTAGCTAAACGTATCATGGATGTGACAATCATTTTCTTAGTCATGAACTGTTTTGATCAACTTTACATCCCATTATTCCCAATTTGTCTACACTTGTACAGTAAATACATTATCCTGCTTTCACTCATTCCATTTCCAGGGTAATCTTCCTGTTCCATAAGAACGGCCACCTGAGTTATAAGGCCAAGGTGAAGCCACCCAGACTGAACGGCCAGAGGGTTGGGGTGTACTCCACACGTAGCCCCCACCGGCCCAACGCCCTGGGTCTGACCCTGGCCAAGCTGGACAGAGTCACAGGTTAGTATCAGTTGCCAAAAACAGCTCGAATTGCTTTGCTCTTCTGCGCAGTGTGACGGTGCTCCGTCTAAAGGTGCATCCCCAAATATATAATCCCCAGAATGTTGCAGAATCTCATTTCAGATTGAGCAGTACATTGTGTGTGAGAGAGAGAGAGTTTGTGGGTGTGTCTGACATTATTGCAGTTATGCTTAGCCTTATTGTCTCCATAATTGCTAAGCTTGGCATGCCATAGGCACACTATTGTTCAGTGTCGAACTGCCTGCTATGTGGATTGGTGTATTTTATGAAATAAACAGTTCACTTTCTACTTTAAGGTGACACACTTCATCTGAGTGAGATAGACATGATCGCAGGCACCCCTGTCCTCGATATCAAACCCTACATCTCTGACTATGACTCCCCACACAGTAGAGTGGACATGGACACAGATACTTATGACTGTGGCGTCCAACCTGAGAGCACCAGTGTACCATCAGAAGATGGGACCACCAGTGTGGAGACGCTGCATTCAGACTCAGTAGCTTCATCCTCCTGTACTGTTGATCCCCAGTTGGACTTGGGGGTTGAGAGACGGGATAGTCATAGCACAGACCCCAGAATACTCCACTCAAAAGACAAATCCAAAGTTCACATCCGCCATCCAGGCGATGCCTCCAGCTCTTATGCTCCTAAATACCAAGGCAAAGACATCACCACTGTGCTGGGGGAGCTCAAGGCCTACATCAGCGAGGGACATGACCCCTTCACCCTGGGGAGCTCTGTAGGAAAGTCTCAGGCTTCAGATGGCCCTAAAGCCAAGCCATTGGAGCCAGTGGAGGATAGTGCTAGGCCTTGCTATGGGGAAGAGGCCTACAGCACCATCGCTGGCTGGATCAGGGAGCCTCCTGTGACCAGTCTGGAGGTGCGCTTCACACCCCATGCAGAGAGAGAGCTGGGGGAGTTCCTTGCCCCCATCAATACAGGTAAGCCTATGCATTGGGAAAGTATTCAGACCCATTGACTTTTTCCATATTTTGTTACGTTACAGCCTTATTCTAAAATGGATTACATTTCAAAGAAAATCCTCAATCTACACACTACCCCATAATGACAAAGCGAAAACGGGTATATATATATTTACAAATGTATTAAAAAATATAAAAAAATGCTTATTTACATAAATATTCAGACCCTTTGCTATGAGACTTGAAAATGAGCTCAGGTGCATCCTGTTTCCATTTATCATCCTTGAGATGATAAATGAGTCCCCCTGTGGTAAATTCAATTGATTGGACATGATTTGGAAAGGCACACACCTGTCTATAAAAGGTCCCACAGTTGACAGTGCATGTCAGGGATTGTCCGTAGAGCTCCGACACATGATTGTGTCGAGGCACAGACCTGGGGAAGGGTACCAAAACATTTCTGCAGCATTGAAGGTCCCCAAGAATACAGTGGCCTCAATCATTCTTAAATGGAAGAAGTTTGGAACCACCAAACTATTCTACCAAACTAAAGTCAACGGTATTTTTAAAAAAAAGTAATGTTTCTCCGTCATCCATTTTGCCATAATTGTTAAAGTAGATCTATTTTCACTGGCTTCTTCCTCTATGAATGTCCCCGCTTCTCTAGAATCTCGTGACCGACCCAGGTTCCGGTTCCTGCGTGGTCCAAAAGAGGCTGCTGCAGCCATCAGAGGGGTTCTATCTGCTGACCCCAGGTCAGTGTATCGGAGGAGCCGCTGTAAGGACAGACTCTTCTTCTTCACCTTGGACACGGCAGACATCACCTGCTGGTTCGGACAGGGCTTCGCTGAGGTGCTCCGGGTCAGACTCGTGGCTGTTGGAAAAGAACTGGCCAGCTGAATGGTTCATGTTCTGCATGATCCTAATGGTTCTGGTTCTATGGATTGATTTTGGAATCAGCTCTCAATAATTGTTTTACAGGTGAATCTGAGAAAATATGAATATTTAACTAAATAAATGCCATGTTATAAACAACTGTTAATAAAAAAATAAAAAATAAAAATGTTCCTGTGAAGATAGAGTGCTTGTTGAAATGGTTGGTTATACCGTATGATCGTAACACTTTATTTTACTAAGTAAGTTACATTATAGAGCATTTATTCCAAGCACCTCTAGGCTGGGAGAGAGCACCTCAGTACACTGCAGTGCACACTATCACTTATCAGATGGAATCTTTACGGTTGAGTTCTGTTTAGTAATGGTAGTGAACCAGCCTTTACTATCGAAGATAGATTGTTGCACAGTTTTAATAACGACTCCGCTATGATAGGATATGGATTCCAAAATGCTTCCAGTATTTCCCTTGACCTTTGTCAACCTCTGTTTTAGTAATCCAATATCCAGTACAAAGTCTTTTAAATTCAGGGATTTATATTGGGAACTTAATTGCCATCTGTCTATATCCAGTGTGACAACAGTCTGTGGGATTGGTCAACTTGTCATTGTTGGATGGAATGGAGTGGTGGGCCTTTCATTGTCTGGCATATATTTACTACTATTTTATTTATTTTTTTATTTTATTTCACCTTTATTTAACCAGGTAGGCTAGTTGAGAACAAGTTCTCATTTGCAACTGCGACCTGGCCAAGATAAAGCATAGCAGTGTGAGCATACAACAAAGAGTTACACATGGAGTAAACAATTAACAAGTCAATAACACAGTAGAAAACGAAGGGGGGGTCTATATACAATGTGTGCAAAAGGCATGAGGAGGTAGGCAAATAATTACAATTTTGCAGATTAACACTGGAGTGATAAAAGATCAGATGGTCATGTACAGGTAGAGATATTGGTGTGCAGAAGAGCAGAAAAGTAAATAAATAAAAACAGTACGGGGATGAGGTAGGTGAAAAGGGTGGGCTATTTACCAATAGACTATGTACAGCTGCAGCGATCGGTTAGCTGCTCAGATAGCTGATGTTTGAAGTTGGTGAGGGAGATGAAAGTCTCCAACTTCAGCGATTTTTGCAATTCGTTCCAGTCACAGGCAGCAGAGTACTGGAACGAAAGGCGGCCAAATGAGGTGTTGGCTTTAGGGATGATCAGTGAGATACACCTGCTGGAGCGCGTGCTACGGATGGGTGTTGCCATCGTGACCAGTGAGCTGAGATAAGGCGGAGCTTTACCTAGCATAGACTTGTAGATGACCTGGAGCCAGTGGGTCTGGCGACGAATATGTAGCGAGGGCCAGCCGACTAGAGCATACAAGTCGCAGTGGTGGGTAGTATAAGGTGCTTTAGTGACAAAACGGATGGCACTGTGATAGACTGCATCCAGTTTGCTGAGTAGAGTGTTGGAAGCCATTTTGTAGATGACATCGCCGAAGTCGAGGATCGGTAGGATAGTCAGTTTTACTAGGGTAAGCTTGGCGGCTTGAGTGAAGGAGGCTTTGTTGCGGAATAGAAAGCCGACTCTTGATTTGATTTTCGATTGGAGATGTTTGATATGAGTCTGGAAGGAGAGTTTGCAGTCTAGCCAGACACCTAGGTACTTATAGACGTCCACATATTCTAGGTCGGAACCATCCAGGGTGGTGATGCTAGTCGGGCATGCAGGTGCAGGCAGCGACCGGTTGAAAAGCATGCATTTGGTTTTACTAGCGTTTAAGAGCAGTTGGAGGCCACGGAAGGAGTGTTGTATGGCATTGAAGCTTGTTTGGAGGTTAGATAGCACAGTGTCCAAAGACGGGCCGAAAGTATATAGAATGGTGTCGTCTGCGTAGAGGTGGATCAGGGAATCGCCCGCAGCAAGAGCAACATCATTGATATACACAGAGAAAAGAGTCGGCCCGAGAATTGAACCCTGTGGCACCCCCATAGAGACTGCCAGAGGACCGGACAGCATGCCCTCCGATTTGACACACTGAACTCTGTCTGCAAAGTAATTGGTGAACCAGGCAAGGCAGTCATCCTAGAACCACTCCCCTTTCCAATAGCAACAGCAAATCACTCTTTCACACTACTACTTTGTATTCTTGTGAGAGTGTGTGAGAGAGTTGGAGGTTCGGAGTAACACACACACAGTGGGTATTTTCGTTTGAGGAGACACTGTTTTTAGGGTCAGCAAATTACAACTAATTAATAGTGTGTTGTTAAATCGGATGTAAAGAGTTCACTGAACAGAGAGAAAACAACTACGCCTTCACCAGTTGATTTGAATTGCCTAATGGGACCACTGAATCCCCACTGGGCTATGTTAAAGGCTGACTTCATCCTCCAAGCACTGGACTATGACTGTGTTGACAAGCACGATCACATGGTGCTGTGGTACGCGGCTCAGGTAGGTAACGGTCCTATCAATGACCTGTCTGTATTAAAACGTTAAAGCCAATCATCGAGTGGGACAGATGCATTGAGGTGAGGATTAGATGCAGATGAGACATCTGACATTTCTGTCATCTCCCTAAATGTTTGTTTTTGTGTACAACTTGTCTTGAAATGTTTTGTATTTTGTATGAAAATAAAACAAATACTGTCTTGTGAATAAAATAACTAAAATCAAATTTGGGCTTTACTGTGACTTCCACTGAACTTTGTCTTTGTGAACATGCAGCATCTGAAACGTTTAAAAATAATACCATACACTAAACAAACACAACAGCAGATGGTAGTAATTGGTCAAATGCGACCCATAGATTTTACGTGAAGGCGTTGGATTCGACGTTTACGTTTTATAGCCAATAGCAGCGAACCTTCTCGTGTTTGAAAGAAGAAGCGGTGGTTGACGTTTCCTTCTGCAGTATGTTTGTTTACTTCATTCAAAAACATTTTCTTTAGGAAATATTTTAAGTATAGCTCGGACTTTTATTTACAGCGTTTTGTAGCCGAATAATTTAATCAGGGTCACGTTTCATAACGTTAGCCAGTAACTCTAACTACTGTAGCTAACGGCAATTTACCTAACGTTACACAAATGTCCCCGTGAAGTTCAAATTCTGTTTGATCTCTGTCCTTTAACACAGTGAATAATATGCCCAATGGTATGGTTATTAGCTCATTTTAGTCAACGTAATGATAACGTTATCTTCCATAGCCCATTAACTAGTTACATACTGTACATCGGGGTGTATTAATTCCGGCGATTCTGTTGCAAAACGTTTCTTAAACGGGGCGGGACCTACCTGAATTTGTCACAAAGGAAACTCTCGTTTTTGTTGCCAACGAAACTTGTTGCCAATTAGTGGTGGAAGATTACACCCCAAGAGTGAGTTCTTTAGTAAAAAAAAATACATTGCAGAACGTTTCGTCTGTTGCTAAATGTTCTACAAGGGAAATAATTTACTCCAAACCAAAAACATTTTTCCACAAAAACGAGTTTCTATTGGGGAAATGTAGGTAGGTCCCGCCCCATTTTGCTCAGTTTGCTGATGGAATCTGACTAATGAATACACCCCAGCACTTTAGTCTAAAAGCTAGCTAGCCAGGCAAGTTGGTAACATGTCTGATATGGCTTCAACAATAATACCAGGTTGTTTGTATTCTGACAGTAGCCCAGCCACTTAAGCTATCATCATCATGTTCACGAGAAGATTACTACCATTGTGCCCTCCAAGCTCATCACTAAGCTAAGGACCCTAAGACTTAACACCTCCCTCTGCAACTGGATCCTGGACTTCCTGGCTGGCTGCCCCCAGGTGGTGAGGGTAGGAATCAAAACATCCACCACACTGACCCTCAACATGGGGGCTCCTCAGGAGTACGTGCATAGTCCCCTCCTATACTCCCTGTTCACCCGACACTATGTAACTGCACAACTCCAAACACCAATATTAAGTTTGCCGACGACACGACGGTGGGAGGCCTGATCACTGACGTCGATGAGACAGCCTATAGCAGGGATGGGCAACTAATGGGGGTGTGGGGGCCACAAAAAAGCAGAACTCATCATAAGGGGCTGCAGTGGCTCGTGGGTCAGCTACTTTCCTGCAATTCTACCCATTTTGCCATAGGGTGTAGGCAAATGTTTGCAGTTTTTAATATGATAACTGATGATCAATGGGCCCCACCCCAGTCGGTAATTCGACCTTGCTTACTACAAGTTTAGATAGCTGGTCGCTAGACTAATTTACCAATCTAAAAATGCTTTGCTGACATGGGCTAATTAAGTGACTGCTGATGCACAACCACATTTTGAAATTGCACCTTCTGTATTCTATTATTCTAACTCTCAACAGTAAATTGAGAGACAAACCTTTTTTTATTAGTCAGCGGGCCTACAAAAGTTGACCATCCCTGGCCCATAGGGAGGAAGGAGGTCAGAGACCTGGCAGTGTGGTGCTAGGACAACAACCTCTTCCCCCAACGTCAGCAAGACAAAGGAGCTGATCGTGGACTACAGGAAACGGAGGGACGAGCATGTCCTCATCCACATCAACAGGGCTGTAGTGGAGCTGGTTGAGAGCTCAAGTTCCTCTGTGTCCACATCACTTAAAGCCAATTCATGCCTACTCTGTATTTGCGATCCGGAGGGTTTGACATAATTGCGGAGCCTCTGGAGGCCAAATCAAGCTCTGTACCATATCGCCTTGCATCTCCCAAATTATTTAACAATGCCTAAGGCTCCGTATAGCTCCGCATTGACATGATTGGTTGATGGGAGGTGCTGGATAAACAGAAACTCACTTCCTTGACAACTTGTTTCACAAGAGCTCTGCTCTATGAAGCGCAAGATGTATGAACGCTCTGACGCTATCATGGTCCAAACACACCAACACAGTTGTGTAGAGGGCACGACAATGCCTCTTCCCCCTCAGGAGGCTGAAAAGATTTGGCAAAGGCCTTCAGATCCTCAAAAGGTTATACAGTGGCATAATTGAGAGCAGCTCCCTGCCATCCAGGACGTCTATACTAGGCGGTCTCAGAGAAAAGCCCCCAAAAATGTCAGACTCCTGCCACCCAAGTCAGAATGTTCTTTCGGCTACCACATGGCAAGTGGTACCGATGGACCAAGTCTGGAACCAGCAGGACCCTGAACAGCTTCTACCCCCAAGCCATAAGACTGCTAAATAGTTAGTTAAACCTCTTAAGCATCCGCCCCTTTTTTTACATTTTCGCCTGAAATGACATACTCAAATCTAACTGCCTATAGCTCAGGCCCTGGAAGCAAGGATATGCATATTATTGGTACCATTTGAAAGGAAACACTTTGAAGTTTGTGGAAATGTGAAAGGAATGTAGGAGAATATAACACAATAGATCTGGTAAAAGATCATTCAAAATTCAAAAGGCACTCGCACATCTGAGCAATCTTTTTTGCAGGTGCATGGTAACAGTTGAACAAGATGAAGGAAACAGGAAGCCGCACACTGCTCTTGATAGTATCACTGATCTTTAATAAGCTTACCTATCGGCCTCACGTCCTTCGTCAGAGCTTTTGTGAGTAAAAAAAAAAAAAAAACACCCTTATGTAGACCTTCCCACATCCATTCCATGCATCGAAAGGGGTTGAGGCGAAGGAAAAACAAATAAGTGCTACCAAATATAACAATATGCATTTCATAAATATTTGAATAAAGTGTCTAAATAAGACGTATTAAAGATGTCTGTAAAACCACAATGAGGACATAGACCTACCGAGCAAGTTTTCATTAATCATTGGGTACATCATACGAAAAACAGTAATCTTAAATAAGGGCATAGTTCATGTTCAAATTCACAACATACATAGGCAAAAGATAATACAAAGGAAAAAAAAAACGTTCTTTTGTATTTTATTTGTACCATAATCTTTGAAATGCAAGAAAAAGGCCATAATGTGTTATTGCAGCCCAGGTTCAATATACATTTTGGCCACTAGTTGGCAGCAGTGTATGTGCAAAGTTTACCTGATCCAATGAACCATTGCATTTCTGTTCAAATTTTGTATCAAGTCTGCCCAAATATGGCAAATTTGTTTATTAATAACTTTTTGTGTTCAAAATTGTGCACTCTCCTCCTACAATAGTATTGTATTCTTTCACTGCTACTGTAAATTGGACAGTGCAGTTAGATTAACAAGAATTTAAGCTTTCTGCCAATATCAGATATGTCTGTGTCCTGGGAAATGTTCTTGTCACTTACAACCTCATGCTAATCGCATTAGCCTACGTTAGCTCAACCCTCCAGTGGAAGGGACACCTTCCAACTGACTTGCCTAGTTAAATAAATAGAGATAAATACATTCTAAAGTATAATTTCACCAGGTCATCGAAGTCAGGCATTTCAACAATGGCACGCACAGCATTCTCCCTCAAAATTTGTGACATTGTGTTGTGTGACACAACTGCACATTTTAGTGGCCTTTTATTGTCCCCAGCACAAGGTGCAATGATCATGCTATTTAATCATCTTGATATGCCACACCTGTCAGGTGGATGGATTATCTTGACAAAGGATAAATTGCTCACAACAGATATGTAAACAAATTTGAGCACACTATTTGAGAGAAATACGCATTTTGTGCATATGGAACATTTCTGGACTCTTGAATTTCAGCTCATGAAACATGGGACCAACACTTTCCATGTTGTGTTTATATTTTTGTAAAGTCTCTTTTTTCTCTTCACTTGGCCCTAATACTCTCCTGACCGTAGATTGCTGCATACACCACCCCATTTCCGAAAATGGATTGCTCCTACAGATAGTGAGTCACGTGGCGGTGGCTTGCTTTATAAAGCAGGCAGACGGGCATCCAGCTTAACTATTCGATTTAACGTTAGAATGGGTAAAAAGAGAGATCTAAGGGACTTTGAGCGTGGTATGATCGTCGGTTCCAGGCGCGCAGGATCCAGTATATCACAAACAGCCGCCCTCTTGGGCTTTTCACGCACGGCAGTGTCTGTGGTTTACCGAGAATGGCGCGACAAACAAAAAACATCCAGTCAGCGACAGTCCAGTGGGCGTAAACAGCTCGTTGATAAGAGGGGTCGAATGAGATTGGAAAGAATCGTGCAAACTAACAGGCGGGCTACAATTAGACAAATAACGGCGCAGTACAACAGTGGTGTGCAGAACTGCATCTCTGAATGCACAACTCGCCGATCGTTGTCACGGATGGGCTATAGCAGCAGACGGCGGGCAAACGAAGAGTGGAAAAACACCGCCTGTGTAGATAAGGTAAAGGAGTCAATGGAACACACTGCGTTCCAACATTTACTAGATTTTCGCACATTCAACAAATCTGATCTAAAAAAAGTCGATATTTGTCAAATCAGGTCCGATTTCGATATACTTGGCTGTTTTCGCTGCATAACATTTAAAAGTAGTCCCTTTTCAGACTTAGAAGTGACTGCTAACTTCTAACTCCTGTTCATATAAACTGGTTAGCCTAGCTAGCATACAGAAATCGGTAGTAGTCAGTCGGTTTGAACTAATTACGTTGATTGGTGACGATGACATGAATGTAACTCCGATTTTACCTCAATAACAAACAATAGCCTTAAGTTCGATTTACCTCTTTACCGCATCTGTTGCGAGCGGTCAGTGAATTGTTTGTTATTAAAGCATATAAATTATGTTTATCTTTTTCATTCTTCAGGCGTGATGTCATACGTTGGCCCCCTTTATTTATAGAAGGACCCATACACACAGAGTGTATATACAAAATAGTAGGAACACCTGCTCTTTCCATGAGACTGACCAGGTGACGGCTATGATCCCATGTCACTTGTTAAATCCACCACAATCAGTGTAGATGAAGGTGAGGAGACCAGTTAAAGAAGGATTGTTGAGCCATGAGACCATTGAGACATGCTGTCTATTTGTGCCATTGAGGGTGAAAGAGAAATACAGAAATGTAAGTGCCTTTGAGGTGGGTATGGTAATAGGTGCCAGGCACATCGGTTTGTGTCAAGAATTGCAACACTGCTGGGTTTTTCATGCTCAAATCAAACTTTATTTGACACATGGGCTGAATACAACAAGTGTAGACCTTACTGTGAAATGCTTACTTACTATAAGCCCTTAACCAACAGGTCAGTTCAAGAAGAGTTAAGAAAATATTTACCAAATAAACTAAAGTAAAAAAATAAAAGTACAAAATTATAAAAAGTAACACAATAACGAGGCTATATACAGGTGGTACTGAGTCGGTGTGCGGGGGTACAGGTTAGTTAAGGTCATTTGTACATGTTGCTAGGGGTAAAGTGACTCTGCATAGATAATAAACCGTGAATAGCAGCATTGTACAAAACAAATAGGGGGGGTCAATGTAATAGTCTGGTTGCCATTTGATTAATTGTTCAGCAGTCTTATGGCTTGGGGGTAGATGCTGTTAAGGAGCCTTTTGGTCCTAGACTCGGTGCTCCGGTTCAGCTTGCTGTGCGGTAGCAGAAAAAACAGTCTATGGGTGACTGTGGTCTGACACCGCCAATTTTCCCAACAGTTTCCCGTGTGTATCAAGAATGATCCAGCCAACTTCACACAACTGTGGGAAGCATTGAAATCAACAAGGGCCATTGTCCCTGGGGTGCTTTCGACACCTTGTAGAGTACATGCCCCTACAAAATTGAGACTGTTCTGAGGGCAAAATGGGGGGTGCAACTGAATATTAGGAAGGTGTTCCTAATGTTTGGGAAACTGTGTATATTATGGAATATGAGATGAAACTAACCCAGTAATTACTTGAATTGGCAAATGAGTTGAGTTGGCTCAATTAAAATCATAGATATTCAAATATTGTATATGATCAAATCAAACTTTGTCACATGTGCTGAATACAACAAGTGTAGACCTTATCGTGAAATGCTTACTTACAAGCCCTTCACAAATAGTGCAGTTCAAGAAGAGTTAAGAAAATATTTACCAAATAGACTAAAGTAAAAAATAATAAACACAATAAGAATAACAAGGCTATATACAGGTGGTACCGGGACCGAGTCGGTGTACAGGTTAGTTGAGGTAATTTGTACATGTAGGTAGGGGTGAAGTGACTATGCATAGATAATAAACAACGAGTAGCAGCAGTGTTCAAAAGGGAGGAGGGTGGTCAATGTAAATTAGTCCGGTGGCGATTTTATTAATTGTTCAGAAGTCTTATGGCTTGGGGGTAGAAGCTGTTGAGGATCCTTTTGGTCCTAGACGGGTGCCTCTGGTACCGCTTGCTGTGCGTTAGCAGAGAAAACAGTCTCTAACTTGGGTGACTGGAGTCTCTGACAATTTTATGGGCTTTCCTCTGACACTGCCTATTATGTAAGTCCTGGATTGCAGGAAGCTTGGCTCCAGTGATGTACTGGGCCATACGCACTACCCTCTGTAGCGCCTTACGGTCAGATGCCGAGCAGTTGCCATACCAGGCCGTGATGCAACCGGTCAGGATGCTCTCGATGGTGCAGAACCTTTTGAAGATCTGGGGACCCATGCCAAATTTCTTAGTCTCCTGAGGGGGACAAGGTTTTGTCGTGCCCTCTTCACAACTCTTCACGACTGTCTTGGTATGTTTGGACCATGATAGTTCATTGGTGACGTGGACACCAAGGAACTAGGAACTCTCGACCCTCGCCACTACAGCCCCATCAATGTTAATGGGGGTCTGTTCAGCCCACCTTTCTTTTCCTGTCGTCCACGATCAGCTCCTTTGTCTTGCTCACATTGAGGGAGAGGTTGTTGTCCTGGCACCACACTGCCAGTTCTCTGACCTCCTCCCTATAGGCCGTCTCATTGTTGTCGGTGATCAGGCCTACCACTGTTGTCGCCAGCAAACTTAATGATGGTGTTGGAGTCGTGTTTGGCCACGCAGTCGTGGTTGAACAGGGAGTACAGGAGGGGACTAAGTACACCCCTGAGGTGCCCCAGTGTTAAGGATCAGTGTGGCAGATGTGTTGTTGCCTACTCTTACCACCTGGGGGCTGCCCGTCAGGAATTCCAGGATCCAGTTGCAGAGGGAGGTGTTTAGTCCCAGAGTGCTTAGCTTAGTGATGAGCTTTTTTAAAGTATTTTTATTTCACCTTTTTTTTTAACCAGTTAGGCTAGTTGAGAACAAGTTCTCATTTACAACTGCGACCTGGCCAAGGTAAAGCAAAGCAGTGCGACACAAACAGAGTTAAACATGGACTAAACAAACGTACAGTCAATAACACAAATGAAATAGTCTAAATACAGTGTGTGGAAATGGCTTAAGGTTAAGGAGGTAAGGCAATAAATTAGCCATAGTAGCGAAGTAATTACAATTTAGCAAATTAACACTGAAGGGATAGATGTGCCAATGATGATGTGCAAGTAGAAATACTGGTGTGATAAAAGTAAATAAAAACAATATGGGGATGAGGTAGGTAGTTGAATGGGCCATTTACAGATGGGCTATGTACAGCTGCAGCGATCGGAAGCTGCTCAGATAGCTGATGCTTGAAGTTAGTGAGGGAGATATGTCTCCAACTTCATTGATTTTTTTCAATTCGTTCCAGTCATTGGCAGCATAGAACTGGAAGGAAAGGCAGCCAAAGAGGTGTTGGCTTTGGGGATGACCAGTGAGATATACCTGCTGGAGCGTGTGCTACGGGTGGCTGTTGTTATGGTGACCAGTGAGCTAAGGCAGAGCTTTACCTAGCAAAGACTTATAGATGACCTGGAGCCAGTGGGTCTGGCGACGAGAGCATACAGGTCGCAGTGTTGGGTGGGTGGTATATGGGGCTTTGGTGACAAAACGGATGGCACTGTGATGGACTGCATCCAGTTTGTTGAGTAGCGTGTTGGGAGGCTGTTTTGTAAATGACATCGCCAAAGTCGAGTATCGGTAGGATAGTCAGTTTGGTATGTTTGGCAGCGTGAGTGAAGGATTCTTTGTTGCGAAATAGGAAGCTGATTCTAGTTTTTATTTGGGTTTTGCGATGCTTACTATGAGTCCGGAAGGAGAGTTTAGTCTATCCAGGCACCTATGTATTTATAGTTGTCCACATATTCTAAGTCAGAACCGTCCAGAGTAGTGATGCTAGTCGGGAGGGCCGGTGCGGGCAGCCATTGGTTGAAGAGCATGCATTTAGTTTTATTAGCGTTTAAGAGCAATTGGAGGCCACGGAAGGAGTGTTGTATGGCATTGAAGCTCGTTTGGAGGTTTGTTAACACAGTGTCCAAAGAAGGGCCAGATGTATACAGAATGGTGTTGTCTGCGTAGAGGTGGATCAAGGAACCACCCGCAGCAAGAGTGACATCGTTGATGTATACAGAGAAAAGAGTCGGCCCGAGAATTGAACCCTGTGGTATCCCAATAGACTGCCAGAGATCCAGACAACAGGCCTCCGATTTGACACACTGAACTCTGTCTGAGAAGTAGTTGATGCACCAGGTGAGGCAGTCATTTGAGAAACCAAGGCTGTTGAGTCTGAGTGATCTGTTTAACTTGGCTTTAGAAAGGCAGGGCAGGATGGATATAGGTTTGTTACAGTTTGGGTCAAGAGTTTCACCCCCTTTGAAGAGGGTGATGACCGTGGTAGCTCCATGGACTTTAGTGTCCCAAAACTTTTAGGATTTAGAGCTACAACATGCACATTTCTGTTAGGAAAGCAAAGGCTAGCTTTTTCAAACTGACTGTGTGTATTGGTTCCTGACTTCCCTGAAAAGTTGCATATCGCAGGGACTATTCGATGCTAGTGCAGTCCTCCACAGGATGTTTTTGTGCTGGTCAAGGGCAGTCAGGTCTGGAGTGAACCAAGGGCAAAATCTGTTCTTAGTTCTACATTTTTTGAAAGGGGCATGCTTATTTAAGATGGTGAGGAAATTACTTTTAAAGAACGAACAGGGATCCTCCACTGACGGGATGAAGTCAATATCCTTCCAGGATACCCGGGCCAGGTCGATTAGAAAGGCCTGCTCGCAGAAGTGTTTTAGGGAGCGTTTGACAGTGATTAGGGGTGGTCGTTTGACCGTGGACCGATAGCGGATGCAGGCAATGGGGCAGTGATCGCTGAGATTCATATTGAAAACAGCAGAGGTGTATTTGGAGGACAAGTTGGTCAGGATAATATCTGAGGATGCCCATGTTTACGGATTTATGGTTGTACCTGGTGGGTTCCTTGATAATTTGTGAGATTTAGGGCATCTACAGTGGGGAGAAGTATTTGATGCACTGCTGATTTTGCATGTTTTCCTACTTACAAAGCATGTAGAGGTCTGTAATTTTTATCATAGGTACACTTCAACTGTGCGAGATGGAATCGAAAACAAACATCCAGAAAATCACATGGTATGATTTTTAAGTCATTAATTTGCATTTTATTGCATGACATAAGTATTTGATCACCTACCAACCAGTAAGAATTCCGGCTCTCACAGACCTGTTAGTTTTTCTTTAAGAAGCCCTCCTGTTCTCCACTCATTACCTGCATTAACTGCACCTGTTTGAACTCGTTACCTGTATAAAAGACACCTGTCCACACACTCAATCAAACAGACTCTAACCTCTCCACAATGGCAAAGACCAGAGAGCTGTGTAAGGACATCGGGGATCAAATTGTAGACCTGCACAAGGCTGGGATGGGCTACAGGACAATAGGCAAGCAGCTTGGTGAGAAGGCAACAACTGTTGGCGCAATTATGGTGCAATTATTAGAAAATGGAAGAAGTTCAAGATGACGGTCAATCACCCTCGGTCTGGGGCTCCATGCAAGATCTCACCTTGTGGGGCATCAATGATCATAAGGAAGGTGAGGGATCAGCCCAGAACTACACGGCAGGACCTGGTCAATGACCTGAAGAGAGCTGGGACCACAGTCTCAAAGAAAACCATTAGTAACACACTACGCCGTCATGGATTAAAATCCTGTAGCACACGCAAGGTCCCCCTGCTCAAGCCAGTGCATGTCCAGGCCCGTCTGAAGTTTGCCAATGACCATCTGGATGATCCAGAGGAGGAATGGGAGAAAGTAATGTGGTCTGATGAGACAAAAATAGAGCTTTTTGGTCTAAACTCCACTCGCCATGTTTGGAGGAAGAAGGATGAGTACAACCCCAAGAAAACCATCCCAACCGTGAAGCGTGGAGCATCTTCGGGGATGCTTTTCTGCAAAGGGGACAGGACGACTGCACCGTATTGAGGGGAGGATGGATGGGGCCATGTATCGCGAGATCTTGGCCAACAACCTCCTTCCCTCAGTAAGAGCATTGAAGATGGCCCAAAATGCCCAGCCTGGGCAACTAAGGAGTGGCTCCGTAAGAAGCATCTCAAGGTCCTGGAGTGGTCTAGCCAGTCTCCAGACCTGAACCCAATAGAAAATCTTTGGAGGGAGCTGAAAGTCTGTATTGCCCAGCGACAGCCCATAACCTGAAGGATCTGGAGAAGGTCTGTATGGAGGAGTGGGCCGAAATCCCTGCTGCAGTGTGTGCAAACCTGGTCAAGAACTACAGGAAACATATTATCTCTGTAATTGCAAACAAAGCTTTCTATACCAAATATTAAGTTCTTCTTTTCTGATGTATCAAATACTTATGTCATGCAATAAAATGCAAATGAATTACTTAAATCATACAATGTGATTTTCTGGATTTTTGTTTTAGATTGGTGTCCAGGGCACAACTGGAAGCTGAGGGGGGTCTATAACAGGTGGCAACAGTGCGAGACTTATTTATGGAGGGATTAAAAAAAAAACAGCTCGAACTGTTTGGGCATAGACCTGGAAAGTATGAGACAACTTTTCAGGCTATCTCTGCAGTAGATTGCAACTCCTCCCCCTTTGGCAGTTCTATGTTGACGGAAAATGTTTGTAGTTGGGGATGGAAATTTCAGGGGTTTTGGTACTGTGCTAAAGCAGTGATTGAAACAAACTTAGGGAGGAGGCTTCTGATGTTAACATGCATGAAACCAAGGCTTTTACGGTTACAGAAGTCAACAAATGAAAGCGCCTGGGGACACACAGTGCCTGGGTTAACCTCTACATCATCCGAGGAACAGAGGAGGAGTAGGATGAGGGTACGGCTAAAGGCTATCAACTGGTCTTCTAGTGCTTTGGGGACAGAAAATAAAAGGAGATTTCTGGGCGTGGTAGAATAGTTTCAGGGCATAATGTACAGACAAGGGTATGGTGGAGTGCAGGTACAGTGGAGGTAAACCTTGGCATTGAGTGACGATAAGAGATTCAATCTCTGGATGCACAAGTTATGCTGGGTGAGGTCACCGCATGTGTGGGATGTGGGATAAGAGGTATCTGTGGCATGATGAGTGGGACTAGGGGCTCCGCAGTAAACTAAAACAAGGATAACTATCCTAAAAAGTATACAAGGCATATTGACATTAGAGAGACAAAGCAATCACAGGTGTTGATTGGGAGAGCTAGCTAAGACAACAACGGATAAGACAACAGCTAATCAGCTAAGACAACAACAGGTAAAATGGTGATGAATGGGCAGAGAGGGCCAGTTAACTACACACAGGGCCCGAGTTCAAGGCCGGGGCCGACAGATAAACAAAATAAACAGCTTAGTGGGCACTATGGTGTTTAAAGACTGATCTGTCGTCAATGACCTGTTTAAAGGTTTTGTTCAGATTGTGTGATAACACTCCCGTATCCAAGACAGTTGGCACTCTCGTGCATGCTTCAGTGTTGCTTGCTTCGAAGCGAGGCATATTTGACAATGGGTTATTTTTTTTTATCGAATCATGGCTTTGTTAATCAGAATCGATGTGATCAGATCTTTTCTAAAGTGCTTAGATGTTTCTTTGCTGCAAGACTATTTGACCCATTTCATGACATCCAAATGCAATCAGTTATGTGGAATCTCAATCTCTAAAGAGGGTTTAACCGAACCTCTGCCTGGGAGGCATGTGCTTCCTCATGTGATGCCTGCTGCTACCGAACCAAAACAAAAGTGTGAATAAAGTCAATACAATTTGCCTCACTTTTTGAATGAAGTTAATGGGTCTAGTTCAAATCCCTAAGGCGACAAGGTGAAACATCTGTGGGTGTGCCCTAATTGCTCCAGGGTCGCCGTAGATAATTAGACCCTGGCAGAGACCCCACTCTCTGAGGGTGTCTCAGGACATTTGTAATATAGAAATAAGCACTCAAATTATTATTTATAAAGTTTGCATTCTCAATTGAGTTTGTAGTGCAGCTGTAAACAATGTACGCATGCATTAAAATAAAAATTTTCGAATTTCATGGATTACAATTGTACACGTTCAATATTTATTTTTTATCCTTATAGGTACGGGAACTTGTCCTGGACAACAGCAGATCAAATGAAGGGAAAATCGAAGGCCTCACAGAAGAATTTGTCAATCTGGAATTCCTCAGTTTGATAAATGTTGGCTTATTCTCAGTTTCCAACCTTCCCAGACTTGAGAAACTCAAAAAGGTAATGTTTTGCTTCATTTAAAAACAAACATTCACTCACTCAAAAGTTTTAGAACACCTACTCATTCAACATTTTTTCTATGTTTGTACTATTTTCTACATTGTAGAATAATAGTGAAGACATCAACTAGGAAATAACACATGGATTGCATTAACCAAAAAGTGTTAAACAAATCTTAATGGATTTTATGTTTGAGATTCTTCAAATAGCCACCCTTTGCCTTGGTGACAGCTTTGCACACTCTTGGTATTCTCTCAACCAGCTTCACCTGGAATGCTTTTCCAACAGTCTTGGAGTTCCCACAAATGCTGAGCACTTGTTGGCTGCTTTTCCTTCACTCTGCGGTCCAACTCATCCCAAACCATCACAATTTGGTTTAGTTTAGGTGATTGTGGAGGCCAGGTCATCTGATGCAGCACTCCATCACTCTCCATCTTGGTCAAATAGCCCATACACAGCCAGGAGGTGTGTTGGGTCATTGTCCTGTTGAAAAAGAAATTATAGTCCCACTAAGCGCAAACTAAATGGGATGGCATATCGCTGCAGAATGCTGTGGTAGCCATGCTGGTTAAGTGTGCCTTGAATTCTAAATAAATCACTGACAGAGTCACCAGCAAAGCACCCCCACGCCATCAGACCACCACCTCCATGCTTCGCAGTGGGAACCACACATGAAGCTCTTCCGTTCACCTACTTTGTGTCTCACAAAGACATGGCGGTTGGAACCAAAATCTCACATTTGGATTCATCAGACCTAAGGACAGATTTCCACCGGTCTAATGTCCATTGCTCGTGTTTCTTGGCCCAAGCAAGTCTCTTCTTATTTGTGTCCTTTAATAGTGGTTTCTATGCAGAAATTTGACCATGAAGGCCGATTCACTGTCTCCTCTGAACAGTTGATGTTACTGTTACTTGAACTCTGTCAAGAATTTATTTGGGCTGCAATTTCTGAGGCTTGTAACTTATGAACTTATCCTCTGCAGCAGCGGTGACTCGGTCTTCCATTCCTGTGAAGGTCCTCGTGAGAGCCAGTTTCTCAATTTCATTGTAGCTCTTGATTGTTTTTTGTGACTGCACTTTAAGAAATGTTCAAAGTTCTAATTTTCTGGCATTGACTGACCTTCA
>NW_022264203.1:27500-33318 GCF_002021735.2 Oncorhynchus kisutch | reverse complement strand
GGAGGGTTTTACATGGATGCAGTCAGGCTTTAGGTCTGGACACAGCACTGTTTCACACAACATGGAACAGTTTTTACATGGATGCGTCATGCTTTAGGTCTGGACACAGCACTGTTTTCAGCACATGGACGGTTTTACAGGATTGATGCAGTCAGGCTTTAGGTCCGGACACAGCACTGTTTTCAGCAACATTGAGGGTTTTTACAATGGATGCAGTCCAGGCTTTAGGTCTGGACACAGCACTGTTTCAGCAACATGGACGGTTTTACAACATGGATGCAGTCAGGCTTTTAGGTTCCTGGACAACCAGCCACTGTTTCAGCAACATGGACGGTTTTTACATGGATGCAGTTAGGCTTTTAGGGTCTGGACAACAGCACTGTTTCAGCAACATGGACGGTTTTACATGGAGGCAGTCAGGCTTTAGGTCTGGACAAGCACTGTTTCAGCAACATGGACGGTTTTACATGGATGCAGTCAGGCTTTAGGTCTGGACACAGCCACTTTTCACAACATGGAGGGTTTTACACATGGACATGGATGCCAGTCAGGCTTTAGGTCTGGCCACAGCACTGTTTCAGCAACATGGACGGTTTTAAGGGACAGCCACTGTGCTCTTGACAAGAAGTGGTGTCTGTCTTTATTGATTTTTTCCAAGGCTTTTGACACTGGAACATGCTGTGTTAGTGCAAGGTTAAAATGTTGTGGAATTACAAGTCATGATCTAGATTGTTTATAATTACCTATCAATCATACACAACTCCATAGAGTTGTGCTCAGGTTTCCGCAAGGTTCTATTTTGGGACCACTGTTCCTTTTTGTATACAGCACTGTTTCAGCAACATGGAGGTTTTACATGGATGCAGTCAGGCTTTAGTTCTGGCACACAGCACTGTTTCAGCAACATGGACGGCAGGTATGATGTACATTACTGGCATCAGCTTGTTTTTCTCTGGAGGCCAGGAAGGAGCAGTATGATGTACATTACTGGCGGTTTTAGATTTTAGTGATGTTATATATATGCAGGCCTCAGCCACCCCTGAGAGCACTTGATTCAGTGTATCATGCAGCCCTCAGGTTCATTACAAATCAGAAACGTCTAACACATCATTGTGATCTCTACAGCGCTGTTGGCTGGTGGTCATCTACCTTGCGTAGGTTTAAACACTGGTATGCACTGATTTATAAGGCCATATTGTAGGTTTAAACACTGGTATACAGTGATTTATAGCCCATATTGTAGGTTTAACCCACTGGTATACACTGATTTATAAGGCCATATTGTAGGCTTAAACACTGGTATACACTGATTTATAAGGCCATATTGTAGGCTTAAACACGGGTATACACTGATTTATAAGGACATATTGTAGGCTTAAACACGGGTATACACTGATTATAAGGCCATATTGTAGGCTTAAACACGGGTATACACTGATTTATAAGGCCATATTGTAGGCTTAAACACGGGTATACACTGATTTTAAGGCCATATTGTAGGCTTAAACACACTGATTACACTTTTATAAGGCCATATTGTAGGCTTAAACACTGATATACACTGATTATAAGGCCATATGTAGTCTTAAACACGGTATACACTGATTTATAAGGTCATATTGTAGGCTTAACACGGGTATACACTGATTTATAAGGTCATATTGTAGGCTTAAAACACGGGTATACACTGATTATAAGGTCATATTGTAGGCTTAAACACGGGTATACACTGATTTATAAGGCCATATTGTAGGCTTAAACACGGGTATACACTGATTATTATTGGGTAAAATGCCATAGTTATTTTTTAGTCAGGTCAGTAAATAAATATAAATTACGGTCCCATTCTGATTTGCTTCTAACAGAACCAAGAGGTAGAACAGGTCCTGGTGGAAATAGTTCTAGTTACTAAGCAACGTGGTGTATAGTGTTGTTTAATGTTGTGTTAAAGCACACTGCAGTCCCTTTTACTAAGCAACGTGGTTCTGGAATTCTCTCCTGAACATTTTAAAATGTGATGATCTAGTTTCCTTGGTGGAGTTTAAACACTTGATCGATGTCTATATCATAGAAGAGTGTTATTGTCTTTAGGCCAGCTGTTATTAGTCAAGATGTTTGTGTTTGTAATGTAATATGTAATTGTTGTACTGTATGTGTGTTTATATAGTGTTGTTTATGTTGTGTTATAAAGGTAATATAAACTATAATAGAAATCAATACAGATACTGTATGTAGAACCATAGTAAAGACCAGTATGGACTATCAATACAGATACTGTATGTAGAACCATAGTAAAGACCAGTATGCTATCAATACGATACTGTATGTAGAACCATAGTAAGACCAGTATGGACTATCAATACAGGTACTGTATGTAGAACCATAGTAAAGACCAGTATGGACTATCAATACAGATACTGTATGTAGAACCATAGTAAAGACCAGTATGGACTATCAATACAGATACTGTATGTAGAACCATAGTAAAGACCAGTATGGACTATCAATACAGTACTGTATGTAGAACCATAGTAAAGACCAGTATGGACTATCAATACAGATACTGTATGTAGAACCATAGTAAAGACCAGTATGGACTATCAATACAGATCTGTATGTAGAACCATAGTAAAGACCAGTATGGACTATCAATACAGATACTGTATGTAGAACCATAGTAAAGACAGTATGGACTATCAATACAGATACTGTATGTAGACCATAGTATAGACCAGTATGGACTATCATACAGATACTGTATGTAGAACCATAGTAAAGACCAGTATGGACTATCAATACAGGTACTGTATGTAGAACCATAGTAAAGACCAGTATGGACTATCAATACAGGTACTGTATGTAGAACCATAGTAAAGACCTGTATGGACTATCAACAGGTACTGTATGTAGAACCATAGTAAAGACCAGTATGGACTATCAATACAGGTACTGTATGTAGAACCATAGTAAAGACCAGTATGGACTATCAATACAGGTACTGTATGTAGAACCATAGTAAAGACCAGTATGGACTATCAATACAGATACTGTATGTAGAACCATAGTAAAGACCAGTATGGACTATCAATACAGATACTGTATGTAGAACCATAGTAAAGACCAGTATGGACTATCAATACAGATACTGTATGTAGAACCATAGTAAAGACCAGTATGGACTATCAATACAGGTGCTGTATGTAGAACCATAGTAAAGACCAGTATGGACTATCAATACAGATACTGTATGTAGAACCATAGTAAAGACCAGTATGGACTATCAATACAGATACTGTATGTAGAACCATAGTAAAGACCAGTATGGACTATCAATACAGGTACTGTATGTAGAACCATAGTAAAGACCAGTATGGACTATCAATACAGATACTGTATGTAGAACCATAGTAAAGACCAGTATGGACTATCAATACAGATACTGTATGTAGAACCATAGTAAAGACCAGTATGGACTATCAATACAGATACTGTATGTAGAACCATAGTAAAGACCAGTATGGACTATCAATACAGGTACTGTATGTAGAACCATAGTAAAGACCAGTATGGACTATCAATACAGGTACTGTATGTAGAACCATAGTAAAGACCAGTATGGACTATCAATACAATACTGTATGTAGAACCATAGTAAAGACCAGTATGGACTATCAATACGATACTGTATGTAGAACCATAGTAAAGACCAGTATGGACTATCAATACAGATACTGTATGTAGAACCATAGTAAAGACCAGTATGGACTATCAATACAGGTACTGTATGTAGAACCATAGTAAAGACCAGTATGGACTATCAATACAGGTACTGTATGTAGAACCATAGTAAAGACCAGTATGGAATATCAATACAGATACTTGTTATGTAAGACACCATAGTAAAGACCAGTAATGGACTATCAATACAGATACTGAATATGTAGAACCATAGTAAAAGACCAGTATGGACTATCAATAACAGATACTGTATGTAGACCATAGTAAAGACCATATGGACTATCAAATACAGGTACTTGGTAATGTAGAACCATAGTAAAGACCAGTATGGACCTATCAATACAGATACTGTAATGTAAGAACCATAGTTAAAGACGCAGTATGGGACTATCAATACAGATACTGTATGGTAGAACCATAGTAAAGACCAGTATGGACTATCAATACAGGACTACTGTATGTAAGAACCATAGTAAAAGGACCAGTATGGACTATCAATACAGATACTGTATGTAGAAACCATAGTAAAGACCAGTATGGACTATCAATAACAGATACTGTATGTAGAACCATAGTAAAGACCAGTATGGACTATCAATACAGGTACTGTATGTAGAACCATAGTAAAGACCAGTATGGACTATCAATACAAAGTGACCATTTAGAATGAGGCCCAGTTCAATGAGAGGAAGTCTTAACAGAACTGGGGATGAACAGACAGGAAGTGGGTGGGTGGAGATCTAATATATTTTTTGTGCCAAACACTAAAGCATGATATTGTAATAAATCTACACCTTTTCCCTACGTAGAACACTACTTTAGACCTGGTCAGAAGCACCGTAGTGCACTACGTAGGGAATAGGGAACCATTTGGAACAGAGACAGTAATTCCCCTGAACATCTTCCTCTTCTGGTTTCTGAACAGCCCTTCACTCCTCCCCTCTTCCTCCCCTCCTCCCTTTTCATTCTATTCTATCAGCCACACCACTAGCTCACCTCCACACAATACATTTACAAGTTAAAGACACCCTTGGAATAAATAACAAAGGAAAACTATTACTAGATGAAGTTGAGTGTTTTTTATTATTTCCCATCACCATAAATCATATTTAATCACTGAACAGAAGCAGACCTAACTTCATCTGTTCCTGACTCTGGATAGTGGATTAAAAAGACCATCAATCTCCAATGATATTAAAGTACTATTCTGAACATTACTGATATACTGAGTGGCAAGTCAAGATATCTGCTGGTTTTATTGTTTGGTCAACAGCACCACCTGCTGGACAGGTTTAATGTTGCTGGACTGAGCAGTATGGGAGGATGAAAGATGACACATTTAGGGCCGGTTTCCTGGACATCTACATTGAACATACTGTTTAGTCCAGGACTAGGATTCATCTGTGTCTGGGAAACCAGACCATATAGTTTAGTAGAAAGTAAGTGATACCAGCTTGTAGTGGGCTGACTAGTCCTGAATTGTCCTTTAGTTCCTGGACCATTTTCCATGCAGCTCCAGGTGACAGAGAACACATCAATTAGGACCGAGCCAACAAGCTGATCAATGATACTGAGGAGAATTACATAGAGACAGAGAACCAACTGAGAAAACATATCAATGGTTCTGAATGACAACCAATATACATCAACACTAGACATCATGATTCATGGAAATATACAAGATTAAAACATTGTATTGAATTTTAATTAATAACAAATCAGTTATACAGTTTAACCAGCTCAGCTATAGACTACACCAGCCATGACTAGGATCTATGTGGACCGCTACTACAGGTTAACACCAGCTCAGCTATAGACTACAACCAGCATGAACTAGTATCTATGTGGACCCCTACTAACAGTTTAACCAGCTCAGGCTATAGACTACACCAGCATGACTAGTATCTATGGGGACCCCTACTATAGTTAAACCAGCTTCAGCTATTAGACGACACCAGCATGACTAGTATATTACTAGGTGGACCCTACTAACAGTTTAACAACCAGCTCACCGCTTATAGACTACACCAGCATGACTCAGTATCTATGTGGACCCGACTACAGTTTAAAGAAAACCCAG